>NW_028167475.1:0-241060 GCF_963513975.1 Fringilla coelebs | reverse complement strand
AAAGATCCCCGATGGAACAAGGCTTGCTGCTTTTAGTCAGAAGTATCAGTGACTAAAGGTCACGTTTCCTTTGCCTTGGTCCCGTCCTTGTTCCTCCTCAGTGTTCAGGCTGGGCTATGGGGTGTCCTTGTGTGCTGCATTTTCCAAGTTCCTCTTGCATCCTTTGGGCAATAGGCAGTGCCCTGGGAGGGTTCTTTGTGCTCCTTGGTGACACAGGAGAACCTTGCAGGCGGTTTCTGCGTGAGCTGCTGCTGTGATGTGACAGGAACAGTGCCACATCCCTGTCCTGTTCCCATTGCTGTGGGACACAGAGCCCTCATTGTCCAGAGTGGCTCTGGGCTCCTTGCCGGAGGATCCTCCTGCCCGAGGCATTCTCAGCAGCCAGCCCAGCCCTGACAGGTGTCCTCCTGTGCTTGCAGGGCTACAGGCAGCAGATGTGTGCAGCGCAGCCAAAATGATCCAGCACGTGGTTGCTGCAGTTTGCACTCTGTACTCTGTGGCTTATTTGGGGTATTTTTTAACCCACTTGGCACGTAAGTCGAGGTTTCTCCTCGGTGCAGCATCTATGGCTTTGGGCTTGCTGTGTGCTTTCTGTTCTTCCTCTGGAGCTGAGTTGACTTTGGAACCAAATAGTGCCATGAAGACACCATTGCTTTGGGAGAGCTTCTGCCAGCAGCTGCAGCTGAAAAAGGGGGTGTCTGCAGCCAGCAGGGCGTGCACAGCATTTGCAATGAGCCCTGGGGGTTTGTGTTCCCTCAGGCAGGGAGTCTGTGCCAGCAGAGCCTGGAACTCCCTCAGTTTGCTGCTCCGGCCCAGAACTGAGCCAGCCCAGTATTTTGTGCTGTTCTCTTGCTTGCTGTGGGAAGGGACTGTGGCTCCTGGAGGGATGCTGTGAAAGCAAAATGCTCTCTTGGGGTTGCCTTGCTCCGTGGCATTTCCCACCACTGGCAGTTTTTCTCCTAACAGCATCTGGTTCATGTTCCCTCTCCCATTTCAGGGCACTTCTTCTGTGGATCCCGAGCAGCTCCTCCATTGGTGAGTGGGAAAGGAACCTTTGGTGTTTGGAATTGTGCAGCAAGTTGTGTGCTCGTCATGTGGCAGCTGAGTGCCAGCCTGGGAGGCTGAAGGAAAGTTATTGTCAGTGTCTTTGCAGCAGCTGCAGCAGCAAAGGGATCCCTGTCAGTTTTCTCCTTTTCTGCTGAAGAGCTTTTGAAGAGCTGCAGGTCTGGTTTTGCAGGCAGAGGATTGCTTGCTGGCTTTAGCCATGGTGGAATATCGAATTCCCAGCAAAAAGTGGCAATGTCAACTTCCGCCCATTGTTAGCTGGAACAGCTCCAAACCCAATTTCTGCTTAGTGCAGCTGGATGTGCAGCTGAGGATAAATAAGGTAATAACTGAGATAGAACTTCCCGTCCCTCACGCTGCCGTCTGTCCACAGGGCACAAAAGCAGCACCAGCACCTCCTGTGGCTCCCTCTGCTTCCAAAAAGGAGGAAGCTAGCAGTGAGCTTCCCACTGTTCTGGGGAATGATGGTGAACTTCCCTCAGTGCTGGGAGATGACAGTGTTCTGTCATCTTCCCACTGTTCTGGGAGATGAGGGCGAACATCCCGCGGTGTGGGAGTGCAAGGGCGAGGCTCCCAAGGTGTGGGACAAGGACAGTGGACATCTCCCGGCGTGGGACGAGGATGGTGGATGTCCCCTGGTGTGGGATGAGGATGGCCAAGCTCCCAAGGAGTGTGACAAGTAAAACGGACATCTCCCAGTGTGGGACGAGGACAGAGGAAATCTCCCGGTGTGGGATGAGGACGGTGGATGTCCCCTGGTGTGGGATGAGCATGGCCAAGCTCCCAAGGCGTGGGATGAGGATGATGGACATCTCCCAGTGTGGGATGACGATGGAGGACGTCCTGTGGCTTGAGAAGAGGAGGATGAACATCTCCCAGCATGAGAAGTGGACAGTGAACGTCCCCTGGCTTGGAAAGATGATGGCGAACCTTCAGCATTTTGGGAAGAGGATGGCAAACCTGCAGTGTTTTGGAAGAGGATGGAGAACGTCCTTCTTCTTGGGAAGAGGACACTGAACCTCCCTCCACTGTGGGATCCTGGGCTGAACATTCTGACAGCAGCACAGCCCTGTAGGCAGAGGGGAGAGGGGAGTGGTGCCTGATGCAGCTGAGTACGTCTGCTCTGTTCCTGGGTGCCCGAGCAGGAGGCTGTGTGTGTGTCTTGGCATCAGCTGCAGCCAGTGTTGCTCTGCAGCTGAATGTCACAGAGCCATTTATTGTCCTTCCCCAGCTGAGACCAAGGGGCTGACGGCCCCAGGGAGTGGGGCTGCGTTGTGGCTCTGCTGCAAGGTGGGGTCTCACTCTGGGAGGGAGCGTCTTCCACGTGGTTTCTTTCAGGGAGCACTGTGACCAAGGCGGAGCCTGCCCAGAAATACATGGAGGTGGAGCAGCTTGGCCGAGGGTAAGTGCGCGGCAGCTCCTTCTGCACAAGCAGGGCCAGGTGTTGTGCTGCTGCAGGATCAAGTGAGAAGGCAGGAGAGCTCCAAACACCTTCAGACACTGGGCTGCCAGCCAGCTGTCTCTAAGTCCTGATCAGAATTGATAACTTCTTCTCTGCTGTTTTGTCTCCAGGGCTTTTGGAACCGTTTATAAAGGACTCGACAGGGCCACTGGAGGAGAGGTCAGTGTCAACACGCCCAGCACGTCTGGCAGCTCTCCAGGGCTTTCCCCTCTGCTGGGAGCTGTGGCTGCAGCTTTGGGGGCCAGCAGAGCTTTCCTGGCCAGGCTGCTCCTCTGAAGGCAGAGCAGTGTCAGCCTGCAGATCACAGCTGGGACAGACTTGGTCCTTCTGAAGTGCCAAAGGAATGCAAGGAGGGCAGCGGTGTCTGTCAGAGCAGGACGTGCTGCCTTGGTCTCCATATCTAAAAGTGTGAATGCATCAGCTGCTGGAGACTGAGGCCAAATTTATCTTCATGCCAGCCTCAGACAGGAACATAATTAGCAGTTTTTCCATCCTGCCTTTCATCTTCAAAGGGTTCCTCAAGGCCTGTTTAGGGAGAGATCCTGCTTGGGCTCAGTTTGGCGTTTGTCCTACTTCAGCTGTTCACAAAGGGAGTGGGAGAGAAATGAGAAGATGGATGTCCAGAGCAAAGCTCTCTCCTAAACCCTGCAGGTGTGTTTGGGTCTGGTGTCAGTGACAGCCTGTGACAGGGATCACCTGAGCAATGGATGTGTGTGTTTGCTGTGTTGTGCAATCCCAAACTGAGCAGTTGCATCTGAAATCATGACCAAATCCCATAGAATTGCTAAAGTGTTCCCAGCTGTTTTGCTCTGTTTTCACAGAACCAGAATTACCTCCTTCTTGGAAAATGTGTTTGAATAATAATAGGAGAGTTGAGGCATTTGAGAAGACTGTAGGTGCAGAGAATGTTGCTAGAGCTTTGAGGCTGACAGCTGAGAGACCATTTCTGCAGAGCTGGCAAGGCCAAATGTCTCTGGCCATGTGTGCTGTGAGCAGCCCCCAGGGAGCAGAGCAATGGGCTGTGGGAATGGCACTTGCTGAGCTTGGTGTCCCATCCCAGGGCAGTTTGGCACAGCCCGGCTGCGTCGCTCCAAAAGGACTCGCTCTGTGTTTGCTGTGGCCTCCTGCCACAGACTGCTGCTGTTAAAGGGCTGCAATGTCCCTTCAGGTGGCCATAAAGAAAATGAGTCTCAGAGGGCAGAGCAGGGAACGAGCTGTCAATGAGATCCTGCTGCTGAAGGACAAGAAGAACCCCTACATTGTCAACTCTTTGGACAGGTGAGTGCTTCAGCTCTTATCCCGTGCCCGGGCCCTGCGTTAACCTTTCCTGGCATCCGTAGTCTGTAGCCTGTTTTGAAAATGCCTGACCCAGCCCTATCTTCCCAAAACAGCAGCCTGGCAGTTCACTCCCTCCATGTGCTTTTGTTGCTTTGCTTTGGTTTTTCCTTCAAGTTGACCCCGTTTGCTGTGTCTTCCAACAAGTGCTGATAAACCACAGCAGAAATTATTTCCCTTGGCTTCTTCTTCCCAGCCCTTTTCCATTGTTACAGATGCCAGGAAGACCAGGTTCTTGTTTCCAGAAATGCCTCATTTTCCCATTTTTCAGTGGCCCTGCCTGTTTCTGAAGGGACTTTCTGAAAGGTTTTCTGACTGCTTTTGTCCCAAATGCTGCATGGCCTCCTCCCCTGGATAACCCTGAGCTGTGTTGCCTTGTTCTGGAGGGAATGGTGGAACTGATGAGTTCAGAAACTGAACCAGCTGGGGGCAAGTGTTGTGGTTCCACATTCATCTGAGTTGTTGCTAAACTGCATTTTTCACCTGCTTGCCATCTAAGGCCTCTCCTTTCTCATGGGTGTCTCCTTCTCCTTTAGACTGTGCAGATTCCAAGGCTGTGCAGCCTGGCAGGAATGTCTCTCCATCTGATTCTGTCTTCACTGACAAGTGACCTGGAAACAAAACTCCACTCCAGGCTTTTACCATGGGGGAATTGAGCACTGCCCATTCATCTCCATGCCATTGTTTTCCTCTTCCAGCTTCCTTGTTGATGGAGCTCTCTGGCTGGTGATGGAATACATGGATGGAGGAACTTTGCAGGACATTGTCAGGCAGACCCGCATGGCTGAGGGAGAGATGGCAGCTGTCGGTCAGGAGGTGAGGGATCCTGCTTGTCACTGCCATGGCTGGGACACGATGGTCCTTCCAAACAGGTGTGAGAACAGGAGTGGCTCCATGCTCAGGGCTTTGTTTCTGTGTTGTTTTTATGAGCTGGGGAAGAAAGAGCCTCTGCAGTGAACGGCCTGCCAGCATCACTGCACTTGTTCTCTGTTCTTGTTCTCTCTGCTGCTGTTGTGGTACTCTCTGATCTGTTTTGGATTTGATTTGCTGTTCTCAGCTTTGCCTTGAAGCGTTTGCCTGGAGCTTGTGTGCACTGCACTCCTGGCCTGTGACAGCAAAGCTGCTGCTGGCAGAATTCTGAACTGTCCTTTCTTGTGTGATTTATTCCGGCCATTGGTTTATGCCCTTGTGTTTCTTGTTCTCTCTCAGTGTCTGCAGGGCCTGGATTTCCTCCATTCCAAGCAGGTGATCCACAGAGATCTGAAGAGCTCCAACATCCTGCTGGGCATGGCCGGCTCTGTCAGGCTGGGTGGGTGTTCCTGGGCAGGCACGGCGCTGCCGGGCTGCGGGTGTGGGGCTGCTTCCCAGGGAGGGCCAGAGCCCCACAAGGGCTGCTGGGGGCACTGCCTGGCCCCTGCTGCCAGCTGAGAGCGGCTGCCCCTGCAGAGAGCTCAGGAGAGGAGCAGAGTTCCTGCAGTGCCTTTGCTCTGCCTATGGCCCTTCCAGAGGGGCAGGAGTGGGAATGTAAAACTCCAAGGGAATCAGTAAAAGCCACTGCATGAAAGCTGAGGGTTTCTGTAAGGGTCCAGTACCATCTTTCCTTGCCTATAGCCCTTTTCCAGCTGACTTCACTACTGCATTCTCAGACTGAGAGTGGGGAGTCTTTGTGCTTGGTTTCCTAATTCCAGCTGCCTTTGGCAGGGTTTGTTTCTGTCCTCAGCTGATTTTGGCCTCTGCGCTCAGCTCAGCCCTGAGCAGGACCAGCGCAGCTCCATGGTGGGCACTGCTCACTGGATGGCCCCAGAAGTTGTGACCAGATCTCCTTATGGCCCCAAGGTGGACATCTGGTCCTTTGGCATTGTGACCATCGAGATGGTGGAGGGAGAACCTCCTTACTTCAGGGAAACAGCGGCCATGGTGAGAGGCAAATTCTGCAGTGGTTGCAGAGGTCTGTGAGCACAGGGGGACCCTGCCCTGGGAGCAGCAGCTGGAGGTTTCTGCACACGGGAAGGGAATTCCCAGAGGACTCCAGCCTCAACACAGACAAGTATTCAACAGTCTCCAGCAACAATTTACTTTGGGATTTATGTTGTTGCTGCTCTTCTGTCTGTGAGGATGACCTGAAAGTGTGAAGAAAATGCATCAGCTGTAATGTCATCTTGCAAGATAACCTCAAACCAACCCCAAATCCCACCCCCAAACCCAACAAGTTTTCTGCAGGAGTTTCTAAAAGAGATTTTGCAAGATGATTTCCCCCCTGATTCCTCACACTGGGAAACTTGTCTAAATCCTGAAGATGATTGTTTAACATCCCCATAGTCTAGCATATTTCTTTCCTAGTCCAAGCTACTTTCTGCATGTCACCACGCCTGAGCTTTCAGCCACACAAACCTCCTCTTTCTTGCCTGGCAGTTTCTGGATTGGGGCATCAGGAATACATTTACTTGAGTGTCAGTGGCACTGCAGAGATGCACTTGATGTCAGAATCCTCTGAAATAACACAGTCAGACCACACTGACTCTGGAAAATGGCCTGTAAAGCTGGTGTCCACATTTGGAGAAGCACAATGTGCTATTTGTGATGGAGGTTCCTACTAACAAAGCCAGCCAATGAAACTGGCTCTCAAGGCGAGATCATTTGCATGTTGCAATGGCTGTGGCAGCCCCAGGGTTTGGGTTTTTTGGTTGGTATAGAAAAATGAGCTCTGAGCAGCATCTCTCCCAGGGAGGAAAGTGCCCCTGTGTCAGGGGCTGAGGAGCTGGGGTGGCTGTGAGCACGTGTGGGTGTGAAGGAAGCTGGCAGAGCGCTGAGTTTGCTTTCCCTGCAGGCTCGCGCTCGGATCCGGCAGAACGGGACCCCGCAGCTGCAGGAGCCCAGGCGCTGTCGGCTCTGCTGCGGGACTTCTTCGAGTGCAGCCTGGAGCCGGACGAGGAGCGGCGCTGGGCTGCCCAGGAGCTGCTGCAGGTGAATGCCAAGGGCTGCAGGGGAAGCAGCAGCGCCAGGGAGGGGTTTTCTTGTGGGGCCCCCTCCAATAGTCTCCAGTCTTGCTGCTTTCCACACGCAGAGCGAGCAGAATCCTCGCCTGCTTTGGCTTGGCAGGCTCCTTTCGAGGTCTGCTGGACCTGGTGCCCCACAAGGAGCAGGGACATCTTCAAGCAGGTCAGGGGGCTCAGAACCCTGCCTGACCTGAGCTTGGATGTTTCCAGGGAGGAGGCACCTCCCACATCTCTGGGCACCTTCTGTCAGAGTTCCCCCACTCTCCTGGTTAAAAAATTCTTCCTTAGGTCTACTCTGAGCTTGCTATTGCTTCCCTCTCCTGAGTTTCAAACCATTTCCCTTTGTCCTGCTGCAACAGAGTCTGTGAGAAACTTGACTCTGGAAAGTAAACAGTTCATTTCTTTCTTTTTTATCCTTTTGCAGCACCCATTTTTATCATCAGCCAAGCCTCTCTCCAGCCTGACCCCTCTAATCACTGCAGCAAAGCAACTGAAGGAGCAGCAGAGAAGATGAAGCACTCGAGGACAGCTTTTAGTTACAGTAGTTAGGACTAGTTAGTTATGGTAGTTAGGACAGCCTGTTTGTTATGGTTGTTATTACAGCTTCTTTGTTATGGCAGCGTTTTGAATAAAAACTCTCTTGAATCTCAACTCCCTTGATGTGTCCCTTCCTTCTCCTGCTGTGACTCGGCTGCCCGGAGCAATGTGAGGGGAGAGCGAGCCCAGCTTGGCCCAGAGCTGAGCCCCAGCAGAGCCCTGGCAGAGCCCAGAGCAGCCTGGGCCCCTGCAGAGTCAGCCTGGAAGGAGGCGCTTGGAGCCTTCTGGGCTGCACCCGGCTCTTGGTGACAAACTGTGTGTGCTGGAAAATGCCATCAGCTCTGCAAGAGGGCAGGGGGGGCCCGGGGAAGGCCCAGGTGCTCCATGCAAGGGAAAAACCTGCCCTGGCTTTGTTATAAATAACTAGGTAGTGTTGGCTTTTGCTATTATGTACTGACTTCTGCAAATTATTCTTAATCACAACGATTTTGATATAGTGCAGTTTGTAATCACTTTTCACTTCTTCTGCTATAGTATAAGTTGTTCAGCTTTTTGTGGCCAATGCCCTGACCTCTGTGTAGCTCGTATCCTCAGGACATTGTTTATGGATATTTTAGTTTGTGGACAGTGTGGAAAACATACATTAATGTTTTGGCTTTTGCAAAATATTAAAGCGAATGCCATGTGTTGTGCATTATAATGTTAACTCTTGCAGAAGTAGCTGTAATTGTGAAATAATAACGAATGCTTTTAATTTTGTAACTAACTGACAAGAATAACTCCGAGATATTTGTGAAAGAGCTAATGTTGATTTAAAGTACTTGTGGAAATAGCTAAAGTCATCTGCATGGTCAGATAACATTTAAGGAAGGGATGTGATGAGGACACCTGCCGCTGACCCTTCCACTGTCAGTAACTGTCACCTGCTGCAGCCACAGAACAGGGGGCCCTTGTGAGGAAGTGACACACAACCCTCAAAACAGCAACCCACGATTCCTGCATGTACTCTAAAAACACGGGTCAGGGGTCGAACCAACCTAAAGAATTCCTGGAACATGTAAACTAATTCAAAGAAATGTTTGAATATATATAATCATTATAAATATGTAGTTGACCAATGCATTGAAAGCACACTGGGGAGTAGATGCCCTGAACACTTCATTGATTGAGAGAATTGTTGCCAGGAATTTATATGCCACTATTACTCAAGTGAGCCGACAGTGTGATCTTTGCCTCCAGACTAACCCCAAAAATACCCCCAGACCAAAACTCGGTCAGACTGGGAGGGGCATGGGCCTGGACAGCAGTGGCAAATTGACTTTTCAGAACTCCCAAGGAAAGGGGGCTACTGGTATTTATTAGTATTGACAGACACATTTTCAGGATGGCCAGAAGCATTCCCCACCAGAACTGTTGAGGCTCAAGAGGTGACCAGGGTATTATTACAAGAAATAATACCACACTTCAGAGTTCCAGCCACAATATCCTTGGATAGAGGATCACATTTCATTTCCAGAATAGTGCAACAGATTAGTAGCCACCTGGGCATAGGTTGAGAACTTCACACTCCATACCACCCCAGCTGAACAGCCAAGTGACAAAAATGAATCATTTGATTAAGCAGCAAATTGTGAGACTGGGACAGGAAGTTAATCTGCCCTGGCCCCAAGCTCTTCTACTGGCACTATTGCGAATTTGAACTAAACCTCAGGCTAAAGAAAAGCTGAGTCCTTTTGAAATGCTGTATGGAAGACCATATGGAATACAAAAGGGAATGTCCACCCACATTGGGGAGGTAACACTGGCCACCTACATGGTGGCTTTAAGCAAACAGCTCAGAGAAATTGAGAAACACGTGGCTGGAACTCGGAGCAGGGAGTTAGATGGGCCAGTGCATAACATACAGCCTGGAGATTATGTTACGTCTCTTGCAGAGAAGACTTTGGAACCATAGTGGGAGGGACTTCTCACCACTTTAAGCGCAATCAAGATCAAAGAACAGAAGGCCTGAATCCATCACGTTCAAGTGGAGAAGGCCCTAGAAGCCCCCTTGGAGAGTGACACCAGGAGACAATGAACTGGGACTAAAACTTACTCAAGCAAAAAAAGTATATTGCGGTCGGGGGTTGTTCATACTCTCACTTACAGAATTGTTTTGTATATAATTATAATTGAAGTCTTAAAATTAGAGAGTACCTCTATTCAAAGCAATGCTGAATGGCCTTAGTCCCAGGCTTTTAATCAGTATACTGGATCCATAGGAGAACTTTCTGAGATAAAAGATTTAAACCTGTCCACTGTATTAATTCACGGAGATCAGGTATATGAGGAGCAGGAGTGGCAGGAACAGGAACTGTGGACACTTCAGGGAATCAGAGGAGAAGAAATCAAGGTAGCATACTGGGTGATCAATGGAACTGTTTATGAGAGACCAGATGCAATTAGTGTCTCACCCTCTCCTGTATACAAGCACCAGGAAGTTTGTGATAGCCTAAGTGAATCAGATTGTTGGTGTAATTTCATCCTGATGCAGCCTGTAGAAGTGACTTGTCTTTGGGCTTGAGAAACTATTGGGCTCTCATTTAAATTCAAAATAAACACTGCACTTTTTACCTTAAACAACCCACACTAGTACTCAGGCAGTTCAGACTCAACCCAAACTTGAACCTGAAGTGTATGAAATAGGTCCCTACGTAGTGAGAAATGTAAGTGAACAACAACTGTTGTTCAATCCAGAATGGTCTCTAAAACATGTTGAGTTGCTAATGCAAATTAACATCTCAAAAATCCAACCAGCCTGCTCCTCTTTCCTAAGAACATCCTTTGAGAGCTGGACAGCGTAGTTACAAAGGCAGGTATACCTTAAGAGCAGAATAAGGAAAGATTTAACTAAGATATTAGAGACAAGATTAAGAGTTTTAAATAGAATTGATTCAGAAATATTGATGAACAAGCTGGCTACTGCAGCAAGTGGCCTAACAAAATTGAAGCAGCCTTTACAGTCATCTCTACTGGCATTAAGAACTAGCCAGTGACAGATTTCCAAAGTACTGCCAAAGTAAGAAAAGGCCAGAGACCAAGACCACAAGTTAATAGTAGAAGTGCTTAGCACAGTTCAAGATAATGTGATAATGTGTCTTTAGCTTTCAGTTGTATACAAGCACAGTTGTAGATGCAGGCAGCAGCAGCTCTGATCATTCAGGAAGGGGGTGAAGGTAATTTTCCAGCTAAAATTCAGAAAGTTGTCTGAGATAATGCAATTGATTTTGAAAGGAAATTTCAATTCTGGTGGACCATAGTAAATTTCACCTATGATCCTGCTTCTAATGTAGGCACTGTCTTTGTGCTTATGATACGTAATGATACTTTTTACATTATCCACCGCATCATTGCATTAAGACTAAATAATGGAAAAACAGTTCTCTACCCTTTAGACCATAGAGTGGGAGCACAAAAAGTGAATAAAAAGTGGGAAACAATAAACTTAGAATCCTGCATTACTAAAGAACAGCAAAGCAATACTATTAATGCCCAAGATGTGTGTCTAGACACTGAACACAGTATTTGCCACTTTGAAATTCATCCAGTCACTGATCAAAAAACTGTGCTCGTATATACTGATAAAGGTTGTGTGTGCCTAAAAACTGCTTGTGCTGCTGTAAAAATTGATAACAGTGATGTTATATTAGTTAAAGTAAGTTTAAGGTTATCCTTTTATTGTAAATTTGAAATTAGAGAATACTACAGTGTATAGCTGTGTTAACCTCTTTATCAAATGTGTGTAGTATAGCATTCAGAGATACTTATTGTCATAGGAGTTTGCATTAAGTAAAAGAATTCACCTATTTTCTAGGAAAGGGGGGAAATGAGACAGAGTAAAAATTTTCCATGGTAGAAATCCATTTTGATTTAAGTGAAATGTACGTCCTTGAATTAAGTCTGTAGCTTGCTGTTTAGTCTGACCGCCTGTTCTCTTGAAAAGCCTGTGCTTGGAGGGACCGCTTCAGCTGAAGGACAAGAGATAAGGAGGGAGCAAAGAAGCAGACAGAGCAAGGCAACCTGACCCAACAGTTCCTTCTGAAGAATTAGTAGCAAGTGCCACATGAAATCAGTAGAATGAATATGTATGAACTATTGTGAAATTGTATGCATATGTATTTGAGAGAGCCATAAAAAGAGACCTGAAGTTCCCAGCAGTATGCATGTCATTTTAGAGAAACGATTCCCACGTGCATCCAGCGCTGTAAAAAGATGCTGATTTTACAACTTTCACAAAGTTGTAGAGTTGTGGGGTTTTTTCTCCGCAAAACATGTGACATCATAGAGTAAGGGAGTTAGGCCAAGAAGTAGATTCTGCCATCATAGAGGGTGGCTCTCTGACATCAGAAAGTGGGTTGTGACATCAGTGGGTGGCTGTGTAGCATCATAGAGCTGGCTGTGACATCACAGAACAGATTGCAAAAATCACAGGGTGACTTTCTGACATCACAGAGTCTTCTGTGACGTCACAGAGCAGCTGTATGACATTCCAGGGTGACATCCCAGACTTGGCTCTGTGACATCAGAAGGGTGCTGTGTGATGTCCCAGAGTGGGCTGTGACATCACAGATGGCTGTGTGGCATCACAGGGGGCTGTGTGACATCACAGGGGCTGTGTGACATGCCAAGGGCTGTGTGAGGTCACTGGGGAGGTCACTCTGCCCTGGCCCCCTTCACAGTTCCCCCCAGAGCAGTCCAACCCTGCTCGTGCACAGCGAGGTCCCCTGTCCCCCCGGGTCCCCCCACCCCCGGCGCTGCAGCCTCCCCCAGAGGATGTTCCACGAGATCGACCCCAGAGCCTGACACGGGGATGGGGGGACGGGGGCCCTGGGGGTGGGACAGGGGGACAGGGACCCCCCAGCATCGTCCCCATGTCCCCCAGGGCCAGAGCCTGGGCCAGGGCTCCTTCACCCTGTTATGAATGAGGGCTTGAGAGTGCTGAAAAAATCCCCAGCAAGGGATCAGCAAAAACCAGATTTAATATTAAGGGACAGCAGCACAAAGTTCCTTGGCAAGAGTCACTCTGCTCCTGACTGGACACTTCAGGCACACCAAGGAAACAAAGCAACAACAAAACAAAACAAAACAAAATCCAGGCAATCAAACCAGAAATGAACTAATAACTGTATGTTTGTGCACCTGTGTGTGTGCCTAAAGGACAGTGAGGGGAAGAATAAAAGGAATATGGCCCAAAAGCTAAACTGAGCTAAAATTTAACAGGACTCGACCAATACCTTAGACTTCAGCATTTAGCAAAAGAACAGCACTTAACAGTATTTAAGCTTACTAATAACCTAGGAATAAATGATTTAACAGTGGAATAACACTTAACAATATTCAACTTCGCTTATAACTTATATTAAACTCACTACTTAGCAAAAGAACAACTCTTAGCAGCAATTAACTTAGCTTAACACATGCGACTTGCCCTTACTTACAGGCATGACTGGCTCAGCTATCCAAGGCACTCAAGCCCCTCAGAGAGCAGCATTTCTGCCACATTTCCCTGAGCACAGGCACTCCTGTGTGCACACAGACAGCAAGAGTCAGTGCAAGGCACCTGGGAGAAATTCCCCTGAGGGCAGGGAAATGCTCCCTGAGGATGCTTTGGCAGCTCGCCATCGTTGTTCAGGATCCCCTGAGTGCAGGAAACGAGAAAGTTCCTGTCTGGGAGAGGCCCCACTCAGAGGGAGTCGCTGGCCCAGGAGAGCTCCAAGGGCTCCTTTTGGAGCGCTGTTTGCAGGGCCCCACGAGAGGGGCTTCAGTCCCAGCAATGGCTCATCCTGGCCACACTTGGCATCAGCAGCTTTCTTTGGCAGTGTGAGAACAGGGATGTTGTGTCATGGAGGGAACAGAAACAGCTCCCAGGGCTGCTCCTAAAGAAACCAGGAGCTGTTTGGGCAGCAGCAGTGCCTGGAGCAGACAGTGTTTGTGATGAGCTGCAGAGGAGCTGAGCCCAGGGGCTGTTGGCCAAGGCTGAGGCCCAAGGAGCATTTCTCAGCTGGCAGGGCGGCCTGAGAAGGGGAGGGGGGAATGCACCAGCACAGGGCCATGGAACCAAGGGACCATTGTGACACTGTGGGGCCCTGTGACACCCAGGGACAATTGTGACCCTGTGGGGCCCCATGGAATCATGGAGACCACTGGGACATTGCTGGGCCTCATGGAACCAAGGGGACTCTACTGACACTGTGTGACTCCATGCAATGTAGGGATCACTGTGACACTGAGAGGCCCCATCAAACCAAGGGTCCATTGTGACACTGTGGGGCTTCATGGAACTGTGGAGACCATTATGGCACATTGGGGTGTCATGGAACCAAGGGGCCCTTGTGAAACTGTAAGACCCCATGGACCTAAAGGTCCATTGTGACATTGCAAGGCCTCATGCAATCTTGGAACCAGGGAAAGAGCATTTAGACGCTTCACAGCCTCATGGAAGCAGGGAGCCATTGTGACACTGAGGGGACTCATGGAATCATGGAGACCATTGTGACACTATGATGCCACATGGAATAAGCAAAGCATTGTGTCAATGTGAGGCATCATGGAACCATTGTGACACTCTGGGGCCTCCTGAAACCAAGAGGCCTTTGTGACATTGCAGGGCTGCATGGAACCAAGGGGCCATTGTGACATTGCAGGGCCTTCTGTCATCAGTGGTCCATTGTGACACTGTGGAGCCAAATGAGACCATTGTGACACCACAAGCCCCCATGGTCCAAAGGTCCATTGTGACATTGCAGGGCTCACAGAACAGAGGAGCCAAATGACATTGTGGGGCCTGTGGAACCACAGAGACCATTGTGACACTGCAAGGCCTCATGGAATTGCTGGGACCTTTGTGACACTGCGTAATCTTAAGGATCTTGGTGGCCATTGTGACACTGTGGGACCCCATGGAACCAAGGCACCCTTGTGACACCTCAGGGCCCCATAAAACCAAGGGAACACAGAACAGGTCTGGCTGGTTTGGCCTCCCGTGGGCCACCTGACTGGTTCAGCTGGCTTTGGCATGTTGAGGGTCTCTTCTCATCTGCTGCTGAAACACTGGGGCTCCGTGCTTTCCTTCCTATGGAAAAGAACTGTCCTTCTTGGCCAGGTGCCCATGGCCAAATTTCAGTTCCATCTCCAACATTGCCTGTTGCAACAACCTAGAGGAGATGTTGGCTCAAAACATTTCATGTGTGGGGGAGGAAGGGGCAGGTCCAGCCTTGCCCTGTCCTGTGACCCCAGCACTGCCCTGCCCTGGAACCCCAATCTCCCCAGAGCCCCATCCCAGCCCAGCAGTTTCTGCCAGTCCCTGGCACACCCCAGGCAATGCCTCACACCCACCTCTGAAGCCCCCAGCCCAGCTCCTGAGTGACCAAATGACCCCAAGTCCCAACTAGGGGAAGGCCCCAGGAAGACCAAGGGTGACCACAAGGCTGACCACAAGGCAAGCACAAATCTTGACCCTACCTCCTCTTGGAATTTCCACCTGAACAACACTGGATTCCAGGTGTGGGTGCTTCTCTGTATCTTATTTGTCTTTCTCTCTTTCTGTGTTTTCTTCTTCTATTTCTGTCTCCTTGAAAATTTTGATTGACATAACATTGAATGGGCTTAGATTTTCTGAAGTTGGATGGGTCCTGCTAATGTTTGAGAAGTGTGTTTTGTTGACTGACAGTCATATTAAACCATTTGCCAAACTTTCTCTGATTTTCTAAAGTTGCCAGTAAAGGCTGTTTGGTTGTTTTGAGCTCCTGAAAATCTCTTGCTGGTATTTCTCCAGTATATCAAGCTCTGAGGACACAAAGAATTGTAATTCCTTTAAAATGTCTTGTTGAGTGAATTGTGTTGGGAATGGGACTTGGGGCTTGCCTGTCCTGCTTGGCACAGCCCAGGCAGGGCTTTCCCAGCCACATTCCACACTCCATTTCCCAGCTGGAGCCGCTGGTGCCTCTCAGTGCTGCTTGCCCAGCCCTAGGGACGCTCTCCTTGTCTGCCCATTCCCCCACGGGCTCTGGGCAGGGATGGTCTCAGTGGGGGCTGCTGACATCCTCAGCAACTTGGAGGCTGCTGCTGAATTTTACTGCTCCAGAGGCTTGAAGTGGATTCAAACTGATTAGATCATATTTTAAAAGACAGTGAGAAAACATTTTAAGGCCCTGCTTAGGTTTTTCTTCCTGTTAATTCATGGATATGTGCCATCTCCAATTGACACTGAATCCAAGTACCTCCTCATGCCGTTTGAATGGATATGAAAATCAAGACCTTTTATGGCTGACAATCAGTCAGACTCTGTCCCTACCCCCAGCCCACCATTTCCCTCATCCAAGGCCTGGCACTCAGAGCAGCCTTTGTGCAAATCTGAGCTGCCTCCAGCCCAGGCTGCACCTGCAGCTTTCAGCTCCTTGGCTCCAACTCCCACCTGCTTTCCCTGCAGAAGGAGCTGCCCGAGACACAGAGGGATGTTCATTTCTTGTCAGCCAACAAAGCCAAGGGAAGGCACAGCTCCATCAAATGCAAAAGTCATTCTTCTCCCTGGCTCTGCCCTGCCCCTGATCCCCACAGCCTGTCCTGTTTTCTTCACCCCTCCAGTGGCAGGGCCTTTCTGGGACAAGGGAGCTCTGCTCTGGCTATGGAGAGAGGTCCAAGTGCAGCCCCTGGAGTGGGAACCACAACTCATCAGATTTGTGTCCTTTGAGGAACTGCTGAGGCTCAGAGGCACAGAAAGGCTTTTCTTCTTGGTCAACATAAAAAATGTGAAAATGATAGAATTTAATAGACATCCAGACCATTCCCTCAGCTCCTTTGACATCCCAGCTGCATCTGGCATGTCCACCATCCACATAGGATTGCCATACAGGAAGGATTTTATACAAAGGCATAAGAAGAGGTGATATAAAAGATAAAAATACACCTTAGACGCTAAGAAAGGAGTTATATAAACTTCTGAAAGCTCAAAGCATGAAGAAATTCAAGGGAGATGCATTGGAATGACCAGTCAAATGCTGCAGGAGGAAATCTGGGAGCAATGGGAAGGACATAGATGCAGCTGCTCTAAATGAAGAGATGTCCTTGGACATGGCCAGTTAACCAGGAGAGCTGGAAGCACCTGAAGGAAGAAGGGAATGAAATATTAGACCAAATGTTAGTGGCAAAGGTAGAGGGGATGATCAGTATTTCTTCTCCTGCCATCAGTAGAAGAAAACAGTAGATCCAGGAAACTTCTGTTCTTTGTGGGAAAACTTGGCCATTTCTTCAAAGTACTTAAGTGACACAGATAATAAAGATTTTCTTAGAGATGATGAAACAAACAGGTATTAAAACCTGTGCCCCATTCCAGGCAGACGTCACTTGCGTGCCCATGAACAGGCAGTTCTCCTTATACAGGTTCAGTAGCCTGAGGTGTCGAGCTGGCACTGGCATCTCTCGGAGAGGAGCTGAGGGAGAGCAAAGCACCTTGCAAGCTGATGTCTCTGCTGGATTTCCATCACCTCCCATTCCACAGCAGCCCTGCATTTCTCTCCTGCAGCCTTGGTCTCCAGCACAGCCATGGGGGCTCTTTGGGCTCTTGACAGTTCCTGCAGCCCCCAAGGGCAGCTGAGCTCTGCCTTTGGCACACTCAGCCCTGCCCAGCGCAGGCCATGCTCAGCAATTCCCTGTCTGTGCCTGGCCTTGCTGTCAGCCCTGGCAGCGGCTGCGTGGCCCCTTTGTGGCCCTGTGCTGGCCCAGCCATGGTGGCACAGCCCCTGTGCAGGTCCAGCCCAGACCAGGAGCATTGTGGCTGGGAAGGGCCCCTGTGCCGTGGTGCCCTCAGCAGCCTTGGGGCTCTGTGCCCCATGGCCTCCCTGCTGGGCAGCCTCTGCCAGCTCCTGCAGAGCCCGTGGCACCTGTGGGCCTGCACAGGCAGCCCTGCCCTGGCTCCGCTGTCGGAATCAGCGGGAGTGGTGTTGACCTTTTAAGGGGACTTATAGTGGGACCCAACCATAATGAGTGCCCTTAAAACAGTGCTGATAGGAGAACCCCAAAAATCCACCCTGGGAGGCAAAACATCCGCCACAAGGACTTGGAGTGGGGGGGGGGGGGGGGGCATAGAAATGTCACTTAAAGCCATCATGATCCCTCTTGAAAGGGGCTTGTGTGGCTGAAGATCCCCAAACACCCTTAAATGGGGGCGAAAAAACACCCTTGGGGTGGTGGGATCCCTCCAAAAAAAAACCCTAAAAAGAGAAATCCTCCACTTCAAAGGGGCCTGAAGACCCTTAAAGGGCCACGAGGAGGGACAAATCTCCTCCTCTGTTGGGGCCTCTCCAAGCTGGGAACTCTCCCATTCACTGCCCTCGGGGCAGCCCCTGAGTCTGTCCAAACACAGGAACTTCACCCTGTTGAGCCCAGATCCTGAGTCCTGACTCCTGCACAGGGGCAGAGAAATCCCTCGCTCGCTGCTGTGCATTGTCCCTGCTGAGGCTCAGACACTGGCGGGGCACATTCCCTGCCTGCAGGATTCGTGCCTGACCCAAGCACTGCACTTATGGCTCCGGCATTGCTTTCCAACAAAACCAGGGCAAGGAAAACTGTGTGTAGCTCATGGTATTTTGGAGTGTCTAAAACTCCCTAAGACACCTATCTGTGAGGTGAGACGCATTTGGAATTGATGGCATGGAGAAGTAGTGCAACAAGGAAAAGGGGACCATAGAAATAAATAGAGGAAACGCCATCTCTGATTGTTCCTTTCCATTTTCATTTCACTTCTGCAAAGCTGTTTCACTTTTCCTGGAATCTTTTCCACAGTCCTGTCTGCCCTTTTCAAGAACCTTCCTGGAGAATGAGCTGCAGTTTCTGTCACAAGATGTGCTCCAACTGCAGCTTCTCTTGGCTTTCCACACAATGAGTGCAGCACGACTTCTGCAGCAAAGCAAGACAAATGCTTGGATTACTTGAAAACTTGTCCTTTCTTTTCCTCGTGGGCTGGGGAGTTGTGCCATTGCTGAGGTTTTCATTATGCCTGTTGTAACCCAAGACAACAGGAGGTTTTGTTGGGGACTTGCTGGGGAATGCAAGCCTGACTGAATGCAGAGAAAGAATCTCCAGGACACTCTGGGAGCTCCCTGGGCTGGGCTCAGGTTCCCGCTTGGACTCTGCAGAGGGCTGGGTTCCAATTGGGATCAGCAGCAACTGGAAATACCTCTGGGCATCTCCATTTTCTGCTGCTCTGAGGAAGCAATGAAGCCAGTCAAGTTCCAGTTTTTCTTCCTCCTGGTGGACTTTTTCATTTGATTTGCCACTCCAGAGGCAATTTCTGTGATGGTCTCTGTAAGTTGATTCTATTTCAGCAGCACCAGCAGTAGGTCTGTGTTTGAGTGCTGCAAATGTGGTCTGTGAGGCTTTCATTCCCCTGGACTTAGTGCTCAAGGACTTGTGAGCATTTCAATCTCTGCTAATCATGATGCCTGTGACAAAACCCCTGAGTTCACCATCACAAAAACACAGCGGTGATTGAAAGAGGCAAGTGCAGTTGTACTGACGAAATTCAGGTGGCAGAAGAGGGCCAAGAGCAGCCATGATCTCCAATTCCCAAGGCAAAGGCAGCAGCAGCCTCCTTCTGTCAGCTCAGGGTGAGTCAAAGAGTGCTGAGAAAAGCGCTGGAACCCGATCCTTTCTTCCTCTGAGTGCTGGCTCAGGGCAGCACAGGCAGGCCCTGAGGAGTCAGGGCTGTGTGTGGGTGTGTGTTGCTCCAGTCCCGAATTCAGCTGGAAAAAGCCCTCGGGAGCCGAGGCAGGAGCAGGCGGCAAGGGGCCGGCGCTGCTGCTGCTCCTGGCCGGGAGCCCCGGCTGGGCCGGGCCGGCGCCCCCTGCGCTGCGGCTGCTGCTGCTGCCAGAGCCGGGCGGGACTCGGGCACAGGGAACGGACACGGGGGGACAGCAAAGGCCTGGCGGCTGCAGGGATCTTGGCGCTCGGCCCAGCGCCAGCACAGAGCTTCAGCCGGCAATTAACACCGAGGGAAACGCAGGGTAAAGTCTCCATTTCAGTCTTTCTTTACTCGTTGCTGGGAATGGATTGAAAGGAAAAAAAGCAGGGCCTGAGCCCTCATCCTTTGGGAGGAGCCCCGCGGCTGGGGCTGTGAGGGGCCGTGAGGGGCAGAGAGGGGCTGTGAGGGTCCCTGGGGAACTGTGAGGGGCAATGAGGGGCCATGAGCTGTGAGAGGGCCATGGGGAACTGCGAGGAGCTGTGAAGGGCTGTGAGGGGCTGGGAGCTCTGAGAGGCTGTGAGGGATCATGAGGGGCTGTGAGGGATTGTGAGGGGCCATGAAGGGCTGTGAGGTGTCACTCTTGCGCCGAGAATGACACAGAAACAGGCAGGAGGCAGTATTGCTGAAAGAGTAAATGAAGGTTTTATTCAAGAGAACTGTGCAGATTTTACAGAGTGATACGATATATTCTATTTGATTGGCTTATTAACAAAAACACCCTCTTCATACACTCCCCTTGAGAAGAACAGAAAGACATAGTAGAAAAACACCACTGGAAAATTGTTTATACTTAACAAGTTCTCACATCCTTACAACTCCCTAAAAATTCTCACAAGCTGCTGTGAGAATGGCTTGCTGTTTCTCTCTCTCTGACCCATGGCATCCACAGTGAGGGGCTGTGAGTGGCTTGGGAAATTTGAGGGGCCATGAGCTGTGGGAGGCTGTGAGGGGCCCTGAAGGGCCATGGGGAACTCTGAGGGAGCCATGAGGGCTGTGAGGGACCATGATGGGCCATAAGGGTCTGTGAGGGGCTGTGAGAGGCCAGGTGCACGTCATGGAACCAAGGGGCCATTGTGGCACAGCAAGGCCTTGTGGAACCAAAGGGATCATGGTGACACTATGGAACCTCATGGTACCACAGGTCCATTGTTACACGGCAGCCACAGCAGGGCCATAAAACCAGGGAGATCACTGTGACCCTGCACAACCTCATGGAATCAAGGCATCCATGTTACACTGCTGAACCTCATGGAGCAAAGGGTCCATTCTGACACTGTAGAACCAAGGAGACTGTTGCTGGCAGTAGGAAAGCTCATGGAACCAAAAGGCCATTGTGAAATTGTGGGGCCTCATGGAACCATGGAGAACATGAGGACAATTCAGGACCCACTGGAACCAAAGGGCCATTGTGACACTGCAGGGCCTTGTATAACCAAGGGGTCCTTGCATCATGGCAGGGCCTCATGGACTCAAGGGGATCACAGGGACACTGTGGGGCTCCATAAGGGCCTGTGGGCCTCTGTAAGGGGCTGTGGGGCTCCATGAGACCACAGGGCCATTCTGAAAGTGGAATCAAGGATACCATTGTTACACCACACCATGGAATGAAGGAGGCCATTGTGAACCAGCGGGGAAACCCAGTGAGACTATTGTGACACTTCAAGGGCCATTGTGGAACTGCAGGGCCTCATGGAAGCAATGAGACCCTTGTTACATCCCAGGGCCTCATGGGAGCAAGGGGACGTTGGGACACTGTGGGTCCCCATGGAAGCAAGGGGCATATGTAACACATCCAGGCCTGGTGGAACCAAGGGACCACTGTGATCCTGGGGAACCCGATAGAAGCAAGGGGCCATTTCAAGTCTCTGTGACCTCATGGAACCAAGGGGCCATTGTGGAATTGCGCAGTCCCATGGCAAGAATGAAAGCATTAGGACACTGCAAGGCGTCATGGAAGCAAGGGGCCATTGTGCCACTGCAGAGCCAAGGAGACCATTGTTATATCACTGGGCCTCATGGGAGCCAGATCTGTGGTGATCCTGCAGGGCCTCATGGAACCAAGGGGCAATTGTGATGCTGCAGGGCCCCAAGGTTACAAGAACATGGAACAGCTCTGGGTGGCTGGGCCTCCTGGAGACTGCCTGACTGGTCCAGCTGGCCTTGGCATGTTGAGAGTTGCTTCTCATCAGCCCCTGAAACCCTGGAGCTCCGTGAATTCCTTCCTGTGGGAAAGAACTGTTCTTTCTCCTCCAGGGGTTCATGGCTGAAATTGGGATTCCTCCTCCAAATTTGATGGTATCCAAGGATTATTCCCATGTGCAACCTGCCAGGACAGACAGCTCTGGCTGGCCATGACTTCTTGGGGGGGGTCAAGCATCTTTCAAGTCCAGGCATCCATGGCCAAAATTGAGACTCTGCCTCCAAACATCCTTATATCCAAGGGCAGCTCCCAGACAAAAGCTGACCTGGCTGTCTAGGTTCCCTTGGCTTCCTGAGCGCCAGCTCTCATCTGCCTTTGAAACACTGGCACTCCACTCTTTCCTTCCTATGGAGAGCTGTCATTCCAGTCCCGGAGCCCACAGCTGAAATTGGAATTCCAGCTCCAAAACTCCCCATATATCCAAGGGCTGCTTTCAGACAAAAGCTGCAAGGACAGACAGGTCTGGCTTCCCTTGGCCTCTGGGGACTGCTTCTCATGTGCCTTCAAACCCTGGGGTTCTGTGGTTTCCTTCTTATAGGGAAGAGCTGTCCCTCTTGTTCAGGCACTCTTGTCCTCAGGCACATGACCACAATACAGGGACACAGGAGCTCTGTGCTCACTGGGGTGTAGACTGGGGACAGCAGAGGAGAGCCCTGGGAGGGACTGAAGGATGGTTTCAGAGATAGTGGATCCTTTGGACATGGTAGAGAACAGACAGAGAAAGAAAAAATAATGCCAAGTTAAGCTGGAGACATCCAGACTGGGCACCAAGAGAAAGGAATTTGTGGAAGGGGCTAACAGCGGGCCTGGTAGCTAAAGGAGTGAGAAGAAGCTGAGAAGCAAGAAGCAGCTGATAAGGAGCTCTCTCCAAGGCTGTAACCAGGGAGACCAAGAGAAGTGAGGAATTGAAGAAAGATAAGAGAACTTTGCACCTGGACTAAGTACTTTTAGAAAGTTAGTTGAAGTCACTATAGTTTTTCACCAACAGTGTTATGTTGATTTTTGTGGCCAATAGTTAGGGTAGAAGAAGCATAAATAATTGGAAAGTGTTTAAAAGGTCAGCCGTGTTCAATAATAAAGAGTTGCCATCTGAGACTGCCTGTGGGCTCTGCTTTGTGTCGAGACCGCCTCGACAGCGACATCTGGTGATCGCCGACTGACACTACACCCTTAAGAACATACTCGGTCTGGACCCATGCGGGGTCCCAGCCACTGGCCAAAGAGATTCCTTTTGAAGGGAAACCAATTTGTTCTCCTGTTCCAGTGGAAGATATAACAGTTTTTACAGATGGATCCGGGAAAACCAGGCAAGCAGCTGTGGCTTGGAAAAGGACGATCACTGGGAATATGAGACAATGATTCAGCAGGGATCTCCTCAACTGGTTGAACTTTGTGCTGTTCTTTTGGCTTTTACTTTATTTCCTGGTTCTGTAAATATAGTTACTTATTCCATTTATGTTGCCAATTTAGTTAAGCATCTAGATCAATCAGTGTTGTATAATATTCAAGAGAAACCATTGTTTATCATGTTAGTGAAGTTATGGACAGTTATGGGTGCTCGAAAACATCTTTACTTCATCATGCACATTCGCAGCCTTACATCATTACTTGGATTTTTTGTTGAAGGCAATGCCTATGTAGATTCTTTAGGAACTGCTGCTGCAATCAAAACTGTACCTAATGTGTTGCAGCAGGCAATTTTATCTCATCTATTTTTTCATCAGAGTGCTCAAGCTTTACAGCAGCAATTTGTCTCCTGGTGAAGCAAAATCAATTCTTTCTTCTTGTCCTGACTGTCACATGACTCATGTCACTCAGTATTATGATACCAACCCTAGGGGTCTTTCTGCTTTTGAGGAATGGCACAGTGATGTTACTAAAATGCCAGAATTTGGTTGCTTTAAGTATGTTCATGTCACAGTTGATACTTTTTCTCATGCAATGGTTTCTTCAGCATTCACAGGAGAAAAAACTCATGATGCTATTTGTCATTTTTATCATGCCTTTTCTATCCTAGGTGTTCCGTGTCACGTAAAAACGGATAATGGTCCAGCTTATGCTTTGCAAAAAATGCAAGTTTTCTTTTGTACTTGGGGCATTGAGCATTCAGCAGGCATTCCACATGTCCCCACAGGCCAAGCAATCATTCAAAGGGCTCATGGTCTTCTTAAATGTCAGGTTCAAAAACAAAAAGGGCGAATGCAACAGGAGTCACCTCAAGTGAGATTAGATAAAGCTGTTTATGTGTTAAACTTTTTGCGTCCCCTACCCGACTCACAGTTATCTCCAATCTTGTACTATTTTTCTTAAGGATAAAGTAGTTAAGAAATTGAAGAAACTACTTATAGATGGATGAAGGACAGGAATGATTCTATTAAGAAAAGGGAATGTTAATTTTGTGGATGGTTATGATTTTTGTTTTGTGTTTCCCCTGTCTGCTTGGATTTTTGCAAAGTGCCCTGCAAAAATCCATAGCAGCTGTATCTAGAGTTCAAAAACAAAAAGGGGGAATTCTGTGAGGGGCTGACAGCGGGCCTGTCAGCTAAAGGAGCGAGAAGAAGCAAGAAAAGGCTGATAAGGAGCTCTCTCCAAGGCTGTCACCAAGGAGACCGAGAGAAGAGAGGAATTGAAGAAAGATAACACCTTTGCAGCTGGACAAAGTATTTTTAGAAAGTTAGTTAAGTCACCCTATGTTACATCAATAGAATCATGTTGATGTATTGTGACCAATAGTACAGGTAGAAGAACCATAAACAACTGGACAGTGTATAAAAGATCGGCCATGTTCAGAAATAAAGAGTTGCCAACTGAGACTGCTTGTGGTCTCTGCTTTGTGTCGTGACCGCCTCAACAGCGACAGTGTCGTGCTCTATAGTGACAGGACACATCTGGCAACCAAGCTGGTTTAAAATGGCCATCTCCAAAAATATTGGGAATGCCTCTTTTTCAGGGGACCTGACGCTGCCTCCTGGGCCAGGCAGGTGCTCTGAGTGGGGTGCTCTGAGGGGCATGTCTCTGAGACATCCCTCTGCTGATCCACGCCTAAAGCCTGATCTCCAAGGAGATGCTCTTGTCTAAAGCTCTTGCTTAAGGCACAAATCATCAAGGGAAGGAGTTGGGCTTCCAGTCTAGTTGGAGAGACTGTCCCAGAATAATCCCCACTTGACTCTTTTCCAGTTGAAAGCCCACAGATATTTCCAGCTGCTGGCCCTGTCTGTGTTGCCCTCTGTGAGTCCCTTGTTGCATGCATGTTGCTTGCCAATACTTGTATGGAGGTGCCTTTTCTCCTGGAATGCCTCAGTGCTGTCTCTGTTTCTCTTGGCTGTTGGTGAGCCCTCAGAGTGCAGAGGGCCTGTGTGCCCTGCTTCATTTATTGCTGGCCTTCACATGGTTGTTACCACAGCTCTGTGTGCTGCCAGAGCTCCCTGGTGCTGTGCAGGTGCCCTGTGCCTGGGGGTTCCCCAGGTTCCCAAGTGCCCCTGTCTCCTCCCTGGTCCCTTCTCCCTGCTCCCACGATGTTTCTGCTTTCAAGCCCAGGAGAGAGGAAGGAGATTCCCAGCAGCAGGCCTGGCTCTGTAACTTGCCTCTCCTGTGCCTTCTCTCCAGATGTTTAATGAAGTTGGTCACAGCACGATCAGCCTGGAGAACACTGGCAGGAGTGAATTCCAGTGGGTGCTAAACCCTTGCCCTGCAGAGCAGCATCTGCCTGGTGTGTTTCTGGTCAAGCCCACCACTGTAAGTAGCACAAGTGATGACCCCAGCCCTGTGTCAGGTGACCCAGGAGAGTGTTAAAGGGAAAAAAGGTGGGGGGGAAGGGGAAGGGAGAAAAAAGTCAGAGGGAAAAACCCAAAGCCAGCCATGAGAGAGAGAGGGCTGTAAGCAATTTCTGCTGGGGGCAGAGGAGGTCAAACAAGTGCTCTCCTGACAGACCCCCCCATGGCCTTGGCTGGTGGGTGGCTCTGCTGTCACAGGGCAGACACTGGCGGGAGGCACAAGGGTGTTGGTCACTGTCCTGTCCTGCTGTAAGGGGAGCAGAGGAGAATTCTTTTTGATAGATTTCTCAGACAAAAATAAGGCACAAACTCAGCAAGTATTAGCAGCATGCCACCACTGTCCAAGCGCCTCAGTCCTGCCTGGATGTCTTTGAGCCGAAGCAGCGCTCCTGCCTTTGTCCCTCCTTGCAGTGGGAAGAGGAAGTGACTGGCTTTCCCATTTCTTCATGCCTGTCTCCTACAGGGGATGAGAGGAGCTGCTGGCCCTGCTGAGAGCAGGGACAGCCCTCCCACAGCAGCAGCAGCAGAAGAGCTGTTTTTTGTTGAGGCAGGTTCTTGCTGGCAGAGGGCAAACCCCGTGAGCAGCAGAGCTGTGCTCACATCGGGCTGTGCTGGGGCTGCAGCCTTATGAGCCCTGGGGAGAGCACACTGCACCCTGGGGTTGGAGGCTCAACCTTTTGGGCACAAGGAAGGCAGAAGGTGTGAGAAGGAAAGGCCACTCCTCAGTTAAAATTTAAAGAAAATTTAAGAAGAGACAATAGGGGACAAAGTCAATAAAGCAGAAGTAATGCTGATGGGTGCTTAGCTGCAGCCAGAGGCACACGCCAGTCAACACAGCAACACTCTTTATATTCCCTGGGAATTGTATCAGCCTAATACATATTTACAAATTGTTATACATATTCAGACATTTTAACATAGTTCTTCCTCTGTCTCATCTTTTTGGAGCATGTGCAGTTGTCCTAGTTGTGGTCATTTGTTACTTTTCAACACATTCAACAGGTTTCCATTCCTTCACTGGTTAAATGGTAATATCACAACAACTCTTCACCAACATCGGTATAAGAACACAACATTCACATTAAAAGAACTCTAAACTTTAGCAAAACTTCTTTTATAGAAGTCAGCATTATAAACCACATAGTCTTTACTCTAGCAGTTGTGAAAGTCAACACTGTAATATCTTTATCACGAAGGTGATGTGCTCTGATGGGTTCTTCTAGATAAGACCTGTCTCCTCAGCCTGTCTGTCCCCTGAGCCATCCCCATCAAACACTCTGATGCATTCCCTGCCTCTTCTCCTGTCCCTGCAGGACTTCATTGCACCTGGCCAGAAGCAAGTGCTGAAATTCTCTTACCTGCCAGCATTACCAGGAGCTTTCAGCAGGGTTTACCAGCTTCAAGTGGGTGACCTGGAACCAGAAAATATCTGGGTGAAAGGAGAAGCCATCTGCCCCATGATCACTATGAACCTGCCCTGGAACATCAAAGGTGGGCACTGCCTGTCTGCCCCCAGCAAGGGCCCCTCTGCTTTTGTTCTCTCCCAGATGCCCATGGGGCAGCTCATGCTCACCTCCACCAAGCCTTGGGGGTTGCAGGAATCCCAGAGCAAGTCAAGCCCTCTGGTTGCTTCATGAGTCTTGAGCAGAGGATCCCATGTGGGCTTTGTCCCAGGAACCACCCTGCAGAGTTTGCCAGCAAATCTGGCAGGGTTCTGAAGGGTGATGGCTGGACTGAAAGGCTTGGGAAGGCTGTAAGAGAGGCTGGCAGGGCTTCTGGCAGGGTTGGATTTGTGTGACATTGCAGGGGATGAGATGCTCCTGTGTTGGGGGGGAGATGGGTGGGAGTGGACATGAGGATGCAGAGGGGAGCAGCAGCATCTAGTTTCCATAGATGGCTTGAGGGATTCTTTCTGGGAGAAACCAGTGTTGGGAGGTGGGGACTTCCCAGCTGAAATGGGACTGGCACTTTGCTCACATTTCTCTTTGTGGATGTTCTCTTCCTTCAAAAAATGAAAAAGATGAGAAGCCACTGAAACACCTGCAACAGTACAAGCAGAGGAATAAATTACAAGATGTTCAGGAGAAGGCTCGGAGCCCAAGGAATGAGACCTTGGACACTTGGAATGTGAAGACTCAGGACCTGCAGCCCTGCTTGAGTGTCTCTGGCATTTCAGTAAGAACAGCTGCAGCCCTATTTGGCACATGCCACCTTCTCCATGTCACCTGAGCCCCTTGCAGCCCACAGCAGCTTCCTGGTGCCCTGATGGCACCTGGGACCTCCCTGCCCACTGACAAGCTGGTGTCACCTCAGCATTGCCCCTAGGGCTGCCACTCTGGTTCATGGTCTCCTCTGGGGCTGCACCAGCTTCCTGGCTACCCCAGGGAGAGATCCTGAAGGCCACGCTCCAGGGATGGAGTTGATGGTGCTTTGAAGGAGATGCAGGTCATTGCTGGGGAGTTTGTTGGTCCCAACCCAAACCCTGCCAGATTTACAGACCTTGACAGCACCTGCCTGATTGTGCTCTGGGGCTATGCTGGTGCTGCTCATCTCCAAGAGGCCTGGTCCTGGTTCCCTTTCAAGACAGGTTTTGTCCAAGCTGCCTTGGTACTGGCTGGGGGCAGGCAAGTATCTGGAGCTCTGGAAGGTTCCTGGCTTGTCTGTCTGCCTGGCCAGAGCAGCTTTGCTACCAGTATCTGGGAAGGCAAAGATGCTGGAGTTACTTCTCTGGAGATGAGGTCCTGGATAAGAGAGCAGGAGGTGTCACAGACACTGAGCAGCCAGACAGGAGGATCCCCCAGCCCCTCCCCACAAGAGCAGGCTGGGATCCTTTCTCAGGTGCAAGCTGGGTCTTGGGAAGGACCTTTGCTAACCAGCCACTGTCTTGCCTTTCCTCAGCCAAACACTCAGCGGCAGATAAACATGGTGAGGATACTGATAGAGAAGGCTGCTCTGGAGCTGCAGAAAGAGCTCACATCCCATCCCCTGAAGTGCAGGTTCCCTGACAAGCACCTGTGCCAGAGCCTTGTCAAGTGAGTAGGGACCCCATCCCCATCTCCAGGTGCCCCGTGGGATCACCCAGCCATGTCCCCTTCTCCTGAGAGCTCCTTGGCTCTGCAGAGCTGGGAATGGCCTGGACTCCAGAAAGGCTGTGGTCCTGGTGGCTGTGACACGCTGCATGTCAGCAGTGCAGTGTCCTGCCTTCCCCAGCCCCACGCTGAGCTTTGGCCTGCTCAGCTCCCCACAGGTGTGGGGTTCTGTCCCTAGAGCTGGGGGACCCAGTGCAGGCCCTCAAGCCCTTGCAGACAGCCTAAATTCTGTGCCTGCTGCCTAGCTCTGGAAGAGACAACTCCCAGCTGATGTCTTGGTTCCAACTAGCCAAGCACACTAAAAAAAAGGAGAAGGGAACTGCACGTGTCAGCAAACCCTCTAACTCCCAAAATCAGATGGCTTGAACCCTGGTGGGGCGGCAGGGCTTATTCAGGTAACTTGGTGGGTCCCTTTGCACCATCCTGATGCAGCACAAGCATGGGAGGCTTTAATTCAGGAAGAAGATGCTCTGCAGAACAGATCTCATGTGATCTGGCTGCAGAACAATGAAGATTTCCTGTGCAGGCAAATCATATTCTTAGGCCCCAAAGCAATTTCAGGCTCAGGCTGTACACCAGGCTAGGCAGTTCCACTGAGAGCAGTGGACTCAGCTGTACTGGCTTTTCATGGCAGAGGAGCTGTGGCCAGTGTCCATTTTAAATAAATTTATTTTCAGGTACCATTAGTAGCTGATGAAAGCTAGGAGCTGTACTCCTCCTGACTTCCTAAACTCTTTGCCAGGTGGTCAGGTCATGGGTTTCATGGGCTTGAGCTGAGTTTTTACAGCAGTGAATGAAGAAATAGCCACTTTATTTGGGGCTGTCCACTTGGACCTGTAGCCAGGCTATGGTTAAAGGACTGCCCTTAATCCTCCTTGCAGAATTGAGCTGCCCGAGTATGTCCTGGACATGGGCACTGTCGTTAAGGGTTTCACTGAGAGCAGCACTCTGAAGATCACCAACCCTGGGAAGATGCCAGTGTTCTTCCAGGTCGATGTATCTGTCCTGCAGGATACAGGTAAGCAGTGCTGGAGAAGCTTCCTGTGGGCTTGAAGGACGTGTCTCAGACAGATTAGCTTAAACCACTGAACTTGGGGAGGTTTTTGAGTTTTTCTCCTCAGTGCCCCTGCTGGGAGCTTTAGAGGCAGAATTCTCCAGGCCAGCCATGCCCAGGGACCTCTCCTGACCTGCCTGTGGCTGCCCTAACACTTCAGTGCAGGGGCAGATGGGCTCTTCACCCTGGTCACCTCTCAGCATCTTCTGCCCTTGGCTCCCACAAGCAGCAAGTTTCTTTGGGCACTCTGTGGGCTTGTTTTGCCAACCAGTGGGGTCTGCTGTGTTTTGGAAGTGTTTTGTTTGGAGTTCACACTGTCCCAGCACTTGTATTCAGCCTTTATTGAGGAAACAGCCTGTGAGATCCTCTGGTGGATCAAAAGAGGCCTTGAGGCAAGGCTGCCCTTCCATCACACAGTGGCTCACTGTGTCTGAGGGGTGTTCAGGTGCACTCTGAAGTTTTTGTCCAGGTCACAGCACGGCGTGGGGCTTTTCCCAGACCCCTCAGCCAGGGCACCTGTTGTCCGGGTCCGGGTCTGTCTCTGCCCAGACATGTGTGAGATGGGTTCGTTCTAAATCAGGCTCTAAAAGACGAGACTGGACTCTCTGATTTTCAGTCTTCAGGGTTGTTTATTATTTCTTATCTACAAAGTTTTCTCTCTGCCCAGCCGGGATCTGACCAGCAAGGCAACCAAAGGCACTCTGACCGCCCATTGGGCAGTTGTGTCTTTTTATAGTAAAAACTACGTAAATCATATTTACCTTTTATCCCCAATACTTTTCACCATTGTTAACAAGTGTACCTTCACCAAGAACCTATCCACAAGTGTCTACATCACATAGAAAATGGATGACAAGAAGAAGAAAGAAGAACCACGAGATAGGCCCGATTTCCTCCATCTTGTCTCCATAACCCTCCTGTACCAAAACCTTCAAACCTGTGTTTAACCTTGTAAATATACTGTTTTTACACCATTTAAATCCCAGTGATTCTCATATCCTCATATGCAGGTGGCACATCCTTAGAGGGATCAAAGTCAAGCCACCAAGTGCTTTTGGCAACATTCTAAGACCTCCGAGCTCCCCAAGGGTTCTCTCGGTAGCTCTGGACATCCGGAGCGATGTGCTGAGTTCCAACACCTGTAAGCCATAACGTGCTTAGGACACATTTTGCGTTTCTCGTGTATCTCAGCTGCTTTGTGTTCATCTCTTCAAGGTTTCAGCATGGACCTGGGCCTGACGAAGAGCCTGCTCCCCAGCCAGAGCGTGGCATTTGTTGTGCGCTTTGACAGCGCTCACCATTCACAGGGTGACATGGATGTGCTGCTGCCCATAGAGGTAGCACAGCTCCTGGGGCAGGCAGAGCGCTGGGCACAGCAGCAGATGTCACCTGCACCCTCCACTGAATTCTCTGTCCCTCTCCAGGTGACAAAAGGCCCCACGTGTCACATCCGCCTCCGCACCACCGTGTTGGAAGTGTCGCTCGACCTCTCCAAGAACAGACTGCATTTCTGTGACATCCTCATTGGGCAGTGCCAGGTTGAGACCATCCAGCTCTACAACTGGTTCCAAGTGCCCTGCAAATGGTTCATTGCTGCCAGCAAGCCTGTTCAGAAGGTAAAGCACAGGGGACATTGGACACGTAACTTCTGGGTTGGGATTTCTTTGTGACTCTTGCCCTTTCTGCTCCTGTGGCTGCCTGAGCACTTGGTTCTACAGTGTGTTTGAGGAAGCTTCTGAGGGTCTAGATCAAGGCTGGTTTGCCTGGACCTGTTGCATTAGCAGATGCTTTGCTTGTCTGCCACCTTCACCCATTGCTCCTCCACTGAGGACAGTAGCTGCCTATCTGCCTGCCCTGGGTGAGGTTTTCCCTCCAGCTCTAGGCTAAGGGAGCCACACTTGGTTTGTCTGTGGATGCTCTCAGCACTGTGTCAGTCTCAGAGCACGAGGAGACCTCACACAATTGCTTTCTGTGCCCAGAACAAAAATGTACGTCAGAAGCAGCAAGCGCTGGAGGATGAGCCCTGTCCTTTTGAAGTGACACCCTGCCAAGGAACCCTTAATCCACGACGGTGCCAGAATTTACAAATCCAATTTACACCCCAGGAGGAGGTGAGATTGGCAGTTGTCAGCCCGGGAGGCCTGTCAGGGCTATCTGGAAATGAGGGCCCGGTGCACAGGGTGTGCTTGCAGCTCTTCCTGCACAGGGAGCTTACTGCAAGTGTACTCAGGGTGGCTTGGTTCACCCTTCAGAGATCCCATTAGATGTGCTTTGAAATGCCCATTTTCCATGGGAAAAAGAAGTCATTTCCCCAGGCTCTGGGTATCAGATTACAGGTGGTGAAAGAGCACAGCAAAAAGCACAGAGACCATCAGGGCTCTGAGGCTGCCTCTCTGCACATGGGGGGATGTGCCCAACTGCCCTCAGCCTCCCCCTTGCCTGGCTGTGTTTGCAGCTGCACACTCGCTGAGGATAATCCTGGCATGGCCAGCCTAGGCTCATCCTGCTGCGGGACTGACAGACAAAACAGCCACCAGACACCTTCCTGAGCACGGCAGGACAGTCACCTGTAGTGGTGTGCTGCCAGCAGTCCCTGGGGCTCTGGCCTGCCTGCACATTCCCATGCAGCTGGGGATTCAACTTTTAAAGGATGGAGCATTCCCAAAAGTGGTTTGCCTGTGGCCTCTGGGTCTCATAAACTGGCAGTGTGTCCCAGCATGGACACAGGTGCTTCTGTGCCCACACACAGTCCCAGGGATCTTTTAATTGCTCCAGTAATGTAACCATCTTGTGTCTGGCTTGGACCAGAGCCAAACACTAAGCAGGGAAGATGACCCTTATTTCTGGCCTGTGAGAGCTCATTTGCCTCTCTCCTGGAGCTGGCGTTTGCCTGATGCAGCAGTGCCAGGACTGTGTCTGGACACTGCAAGCCCAAGGGCCCTTCCCATGAGCATTGCACTCCTGCATGACTAGGTGAAAATGCCTGGCAGTCCATTCTACATCCATCTGACACCAAATACCCAGTTTCAGTGCACACCAGGATTCATGCCAGTTACTCAGACCCAGGAGACAGACACTGTAGTCCCTAGCATAAATGAATATTTGGTTTCTGTTCACCTTGGAGGGACTGATAACACCCTGACCTTGGGGCAAGCTTTCTATTTGGGGTCCTGTCACCTGGGACTTCATGGATGATTTTTCTGCACTTTGCTCTTTTCAGAGGTCTTACAAGAATGAGCTGAAGCTCAACATTTGTGGGAGCAGCAATTACTTAAAGCTGCACCTCTCAGGCCAAGGTCTAGAGCCACGGTTGAAGTTCAGCCCCCCAGCACTAAAGATGGGACAGGTGCTGGTGGACAGCAATGGGGTGGAGGCCACAGTGCTGGTGAAGAACCCATGCTGCTTCCCCATTGAATTTCACTCCTTGGACTTTGATGAGCAGTACTTTGAAGAGGAGGAGAAGGTGAGAAGGCAGGTCTGGTCCCCATGGACACGCTGCCCAAGCTTCACAGCACTCCAGCATTGCCAGGCTTGTTCCAGGGAGATGGAGGCAATCCCCAGGGCAAGGCCGGCTCTGCTGACATGCTGTGGGAAGATTTAAATGGTTTGTGTTGTTGGGAGGGAGGGAGAAGACAGAAATGGGGTTTGTTGAGTGTGTGGGATGAGAAAAGGAATCTTGCTATGGTTTCTCTTCCTTACACACGCAAATCCTGTGGATGGCACTGGGGTCTGAGCACCAAGAGAGCTTTTGGATGCCTCCACGTGCCGTGGGTGGGACGCTGCCCCCGCAGGTGCTGGAGGACTATGAAGCAGAGAAGAGGCATAAGACTCAACAGGCAAAGCTCAAGGCCAGGGCAGAGGCCCAGCCTTCAGCTGAAAAGAAAGGTCAGAAGCCTAAGGAGAAGATGAAAAAAGCTAGACAAAAACATGGAGGCCAAAGGAGCCTTCAGTCATCTCAGCTGGAGACACAAAGCCAAGTTGCAGATGGGGCAGTCAGAGATGAGCATGTCGGGGTGCCATGAGCATGTTGGGGTGCCATGCCTGGACATGCAGGTCACAGATTCAAAGGCCATGATCTGGGAGATCCTGAGGGATGGGAAGCTGCCAGTGAAAGACCAGGTAAAACCCTGCAAGGCTCAGATCTTGAGCTTGCCATGGGACTAGATGGGGGCATGTGGGACAGGTTGGATGGAAAAGGATCCTTGTGGAGAGGTAGTAAAGATGTGATGGGGCCCCGTGTCTGCAGGTCTGCTTTCTGTCAGGGGTGGGAGAAAAGAGGCAGCTCTGCTGGAGACAGAGCAGTTCTGTAAGACAAGAGGGAAAAAAATCACTTAAACCCTCAACTTCCTTTGAAGAAAGGATTGTGAGTGAGCAGGGGTTGTCCTAGGCAAAGCAAACACCAATAAGGAAGACAAGTCCATGGGCATGTGGGCTTCTTTATCATGTGGACTTCTTTATTTATTCTCTCTTCTGCTGGTGAACAACCCCCCATTTTGCTTTCCAGGATGTTGTCTCAGGGCTCAGCTCTCCCTCCCTCTTCTCTCTCCCCTTAGGCCAAGGCCCCAGATGCGAAGGGCAGTTCTGCCAAGGGCCAACCAAAGATAGGTAAAGCAGCCAGGAGAGACAGCTCTTCAACGGAGAACCAGGTCTCCATACAGAGAACAGAAAGTCCCCTGGATTCCTCCACAAAAAGAGCCAAAAGTGTGCTGAAAAGTGCCTCAGTCCCCACAGAATTCCTCAGGTGAGCTGCACGGGAGGAGGTGATGCCTCTGCTTCTTGGTCCTCTTGCCAAACAAGGTCCATCATCCCCAGCTCCACAGTGACCCCGTGCCGGTGCCTCCATGGGATGGCGAGTGCACCCTCCTTGCTTCATTTGCTCCTTGTCTGAAGCCTCCTCTTTAACTGCCAGGCTGGAACAGTACCGGTGGATAGTGCCTGCCCAGGCTGAGGTGGAACTGAAGGTCCACTTCTCCCCCAGAAAGCCGGGGAGGTTTGAGCAGACACTGAGGTTTGAGCTCGTGCAGACGAAGCGCCAGTACGAGCTGCCCTGCAGTGGCACCAGCCTGTTCCCCAGCATCTGCCAGAACCCTCGGTAAGGCTGGCCCTGGCAGCCCCCCACACCACAGCTGCCCCTGAACTCACAGCCAGGGCTGCCCCTCAGCACTTCTGGCCTGGGCAGATCGTGCTGCCTGAGATCACCCAGCATCTCTTCCTGGGCTGAAGCTGGGAAGGCAGATGGCAGCCACCAGGAAGGGTTTTGGCTTTCTGACCACATTTCCTACTTGGAGCATCTCATAGCTCTTCCTTCCCCCCTTTCCCTTCCCAGGGTGGTGTTTCCACAGTGGAGGAAAACCATGAAGGAAGATGAAGTAATCTTTAAGGAATATGTTGAGAGCACAAAGCAATTCCACTTTGGACCTCTGCTGTGTGGGAAATCAAGAGAGTGGTATGTGCTCCCTGCTGGGCCTTGTACTTTTCTGGACACGCCTGGAGAGACTGGCTGTCCTGGTGGCACAATCCAGGGCACTGTCCTGGGAGGCACATGGGTTGGAAGGGCCACAGGTGTATGAACTTGAGCAGATAAGAGGCAAATGAGCCTTGCAGGAGCTGCTCTGCCTACCCAGTGGGTGCCTTGGTGGCCAGAGCCATGTGCTGCTGCCAGTCAAGAGGTGACTTGTGGGGCAACTTCTGTGTCCCTCCACATCTCAGCTTCACCCCTTAGGAAATGAACTCTCTGGTGGTTTTTGAAGTTCTGCAGGTAGCCTGATTGAGCAATTATTTTGTAAACTTTTCATTAATCTGTAATGATTAATGAGATTTTATGATTGACCTGCCACTGGGTGTTGCGGGTAACATACAGCAGGAATTACATTTTCCTGTAATCCTGACAGGATCATTACAGGATCATTGCATCCTCACTGCTGGATCAAGTCTGCCTAAGCACTTTGTCATTGGAGCTATTGTGTATTTCTGCTTTTACTGTCACTTCTTTTTAATGCCATTTAACATTAAGTTCTTGTCTCCATGGGAGCTCTGGAGGGCAAGGGCTATTTTGACAACCCAAGTAAATGAAATCAAAATAGTTTAAAAACCAGACAGTCTTTAACCAGACTGACAGATGGCCTGGGATTTCTGTTTGCCTCTTTAACCCTTTCACTCCAAAGTCATTTCCACCCCTGAGAGAAGGGTCATTTGTTATCTTGTTTGTATTCCTCTTGGGAATTGATGCTTTATGTTTCTTTCTCAGACTTTGATCTAACCCATAGCAGTTGCATGACTTTTATGAAAGAAACGAGCTAAACTCCTTTTCCAAAAGCCTTTCTTCATACCCTGCAGGGAAGGCACCCCAAGAAAGAAGGGGAAAGAACCCATGTGCCTGGTGTACTGTTGTTTTTCTAGGCACCTTTGAATTTACATTGTATTAAAAACTCTCAAAGTGGCCTGAGCATCATCAGGCTTCTGGCCTGGAGGCACCAGGTCCAGGGGAAGGCATCAGAGTAAGGCAGGGATGAGCACACACCCATGCCCCTGGCCAGGATCCATTTCCCTCACTTGTTTGTTAGAGCAGGGTCTTGCAGCACCACTTCCTCGGGTGCACACGGTGCTCTCCTCGGTGTGTGGCAAAGGCAAGAGTCTGCTCTGCAGCCTTTTCCCCTTTTGTGGACAGGTACAAGGCCCAGAATTGTCCCGACAACTTGGAGAATCTAACCATCCTCAACAACTGCCCCGTGGAGGTGGAGGTTCAGTTCTCCTTTGAGAATGCTGGGGAAGCAGAGAACTTCCTTCTGGACCCTCCCAGCATGACCCTGAAACCAAAGGAGAAGCAGGTGGGAGAAGGGCAGGTACAGCAGGCACCACAGAAGTGCCCAGGGGCTGCTCCTCCTGCTCACACACAGAGCTCTTTCTATTTCTTCCTGTGGGGCCGTGTCCAGGAGCTGACCATTTGGGCATACCCCACTTCCCCTGGCTTCCTGGAAGACAAACTCATCTGCAGCATTGCAAAGAACCCCGACCCAGTGGTCTTCAGCCTCTGCTGCCGTGGGGTGGACATGAAGCTGGAGGTCAGCCCCCTGGAGCTGTCTTTTGACAAACTGCTTCTGCACAGGTCAGTCATCCCACAAGCACTCCAAGACTTGTGACAAAAGGTTTGACTTCGGTGTTGCAAGGAGCTCCCGATGCTGGGAATAATGTGCTCTGATTTTATGATTTAGAAGGTTGAACAATTGTTCTATTAAAATTATATTACACTAATATGATATTAAAATTATAGGAAAGAGATATTATACTATATTAAAGAAAAACTTGTCACTGTCTTTAGATAGTTAGACACAGCTTTGAGTGATTGGTTAATCACTCAAAACCACTTTTACCTGTGTATAATAACTAAATCACTTTTGGTAAACAATTTCTAGAACACACTTGACAGGTGTAAAACAACAGGAGTAGTGAATAGAGATAAGAATTGTTTTCTTCTCTGAGGTTCTCACTGCCTTCTCCAGGAAAAATGCTTGGGAACTTGTGCTTGCTGCTCTCAGTGAAGAGAGCTGTGGCCCCACTCTGGTTTCCAGGGCATGGGTGGAGCTGCTCCAAGTTGCATTCAGTGGCGAGGCTGGTGTGACCACCCAGCAGCTGATGCCAAGTGCCTTCCTGTCTCTGCAGGACTGACAGCAGGACCTTGGTCCTGAAAAACAACACCCTGCTGCCCATGGCCTGGCAGCTCCGTGGGCTGGATGATCTCTTTGAGGATGTCTCCTTATCACAAGACCGTGGCATCATTGATCCCCACACAGAGTTTGAAGTGACAGTGCATTTCCAGGCCAGGCAGACTGGCAGCATTGAGAAGACCCTCCGACTAGAGGTGAGAGGGGCTGTGTCCTGCCTGGCCAAGCAGGGCCCAGTGAGCACAGGGGCAAAGTCAGGAAGAGCTGCACCTGCCAGACACAAGGGTGCTGAGACCCCAACTTGTGCCTCTAGACAGCGTTTGCCAGAACGTGCAGTGCATCCACATCCCCCCAGACAAACAAACACTGCATCCTGAGCCTGTGCCCCAGCCTTGTCCCTGTGCATGGCTGAAGGTTGTTGTTTGCTTGTACAGACTGCAGTGTGATGCCTACACTGGACTTTGTCTGAAGCTCTTGCATAGTGCAGCAAACTCTCCGCCTGGGATTTTGTTCTCCATGGTTTAGGGGCTGCATTTCAGAGAGGCTGCTAGGTGATTGGAGAGAGTTGTCCATGCCACCTGCTCTGAGACACCTCACACTTCCTGTGATTGTTCTTACACCCCTGTGCCTCTCAAGGATGCTTTAGCAGCAGCATTCCCTGCTGTAGGAGTGCAGAGTTGGGCATATAGGGTTTCATTTTTTTACAGCAGCAGCATCCTACTGGGGCAGCCGATGAGATGAACAGGTTAGCAAAGCTTGGGAGTCCACCAGTGCTTGTGAAGCTGGGCAGGCCATAGGGGAAGCAGCCAGCAGAGACAAGGACTTACAGGCTGTCTACCAAAAGAATAATCTGAACAGTGTTTGTTTCTTGCTGCCTCAGGTTTCAGATAGAGAAAACATCCGGGGGACTGTTCAGGCTGAAAACATCAAAATCTCTGCAGAGGTCTATGCTGTTTCTCTGAGCATCAATGTGCCTGAAGGTCAGTGGGTGCCTCCCAAACAAAGCAGTCCAGGTGTACTGCATTACCTTGGGATGGGTTGGGATGGGATGGATACCTAAAGCACATAGCCTGCAAGCTGTATGGAATAAAGCATTGTCAGAGCACTGACAGCCTTAAGTCTCTCCCCTCTGAGCTTTGAAGCGTGCAGCTTCATGTGCAGATTGGATCTGGGGGCTTTGAAACAACAGTGATGTGAACAGGCAGTTGGCAACCCCCACAGGCTCAGCACAGCATAGAAAGTAATTGGATTTGTGCTTGGAAGTGAGGAAATGGGAGCTGAGCTCCTTAGCTACAAAGGCTGCAGATATTTTGAGTAAGAAGAGAAAGGCTATCGATGCAGGGGGCACCAGCCAGGGAATAATGTGCTCTGACTCCATGATTTCAGAAGGCTGAACAATTGCTTTATTAAGCTGTGTTATATTACACTAATACTATACTATACTAAAGAGATACTATACTAAAAAGATACTAAAGAAAAAAACATGACTATCTCCAGTCAGTCACAACACAGCTTTGACCTAATTGGCCAATCAATCCAAAGAACCATCAGCAGAGTCCAATTAACAAATCAGTCTGAGTAGACAATCTCCATAACCCATTCCACATGTGCCAAACAACAGGAGCAGCAAGTAGAGGTAAGAAGTGTTTTCCTTCTTTCTCTGAGCTTTCTCACTGCTTTCTTCAGGAGAGGCTGCAAAGGCAGAGCAAGGAAGAGGAAAATATCTGATCATGTGTGTCCTCCCTCTAGGCAGGCCTGGGCTGTCACCCACAGGACTTGGTGGCCTGTGGGCATGGCAGCCAGGCTTGCAGAGCAGTGTGTGTTGTGATTAGGGATGTGTCAGGGTGTTTCCCTGGAATTGTTGGGATGGGGAACTGCCTGAGGAATTGCCTCCAGAGGGAGGAAGGCTTGGAGCTAGGAAGCATTGAGCATGCAGGTGTCTGTGCATGTAAGGGGAGCAGGTGGAGCTCCCTGCATGCTGACATCCCTTGCTCTCCTCCTTAACAGCTGTCAGAGGAAATCACGTCGAGTTTGGGCACTGTCCTGTCGGGGAGCCCTGCTGGAGGGCCTTGACCATCACTAACCACGCGCAGACGAAGGTCATGCACTTTGAGTGGAGGCAGACGCCCCATTCCAGTTCTCCCCCAAGGTGAGCATGGACTGCCCTGCCTCTCCCCATTGCTCAAGGCCTGCCCTGGTGTGCCTGGGAGCTGGCAGGGAGTCCTCACATGCCACTGATAGTCCATTCCAGTGCCATGTAGGAGATGCAGCCCCTGGCTTGGCTGGGCCAGGGCTGCCAGCCTTGCACAAAGGCTTCATGTTATGGCAGGTGGCATCTTCTGTTCATGCTGTTCTCTATCAAACTTCACATAAATCCACTCTGAGGTGCAGATTCCTGGCACAGCTGTTCATCACATCGGTCCCTTGTGCTGTCAGTCCTGCCCTTGGCAGTGCTCCCAGTTTTGTCTTGACTCCCTGATTCTCCCTAGGTGGGACACCTCTATCCTGGCTGTACCAAGGACATCACAGTGACCTTGAGGTCAGATGTCCCAGCCACCTTCAGAAGGCACCTTGTGAAATGTAAGGTGACCGGCTCACCTGTGCTCATCTGCGCTCCCCTGTGGTGACCATGTGGTATCACTGCGCTCACCTGCACTCACCTGCGCTCACCTGCACTCACCTGCGCTCACCTGTGCTCACCTGCGCTCACCTGTGGTGACCATGTGGTATCACTGTGCTCACCTGGCTCACCTGTGGTGACTATGTGGTATCACTGTGCTGACCTGTGCTCACCTTGCTCACCTGTGCTGCAGCAGGCCCTGCACACCTTCCCGCAGCTGCATGCCGAGCCCGGCGAGTCCCTGGTGCGCCTGTGCCCGGGCGGGGACCCCTACAACCGCAAAACGCTCAGCAAGGTCAAGAGGAGCGTGGGCAAGCCACAGGTACGGGGGGTGGGGGGGTCTGGGGGGCACCAGGTGGGGTTTGGGGAGCACCAGGTGGGGTTTGGGGCAGTCACGGGTGGGGTTTGGGGGGTCCCAGGTGGGGTTTGGGGAGTCACAGGTGGGTGACAACCACAAAACGCTCAGCAAGGTCAAGAGGAGCGTGGGCAAGCCCCAGGTACGGGCCATGGGGGGCACCAGGTGGGTTTTGGGGGGTCCCAGGTGGGGTTTGGGGGAGTCACATGTGGGGTTTGGGGGTCCCAGGTGGGGTTCTTGAGGTCATAACAACCGCAAAACGCTCAGCAAGGTCAAGAGGAGCGTGGGCAAGCCCCAGGTACGGGGACTAGGGGGGTTTGGGGGGTCCCAGGTGGGCTTTGGGGATCCTGAGGGGTCACAGGTGGGGTTTGGGGGGTCCCAGGTGAGTCAGAACCCAAAATGCTCAGCAAGGTCAAGAGGAGCGCAAGCAAAGCCCAGGTACGAGGGATGAGGGTCACAGGTGGGGTTGGGGGGTCCCGGGTGGGGTCCCAGGTTGGGTTTGGGGGGTTACTGGTGGGTCCCAGGTGGGGTTTGGGGGGTCCCAGGTGGGTTTGGGGGTCTCCAGGTGTGTCTGGGTGTCCCAGGTGGGGTTTGGGGGTCCCAGGTGGGTCTGGGGGTCCCCAGGTGGGTCTGGGGGTCCTGGGGGGTCCCCAGGTGGGTCTGGGGGTCCTGGGGGGTCCCCAGGTGGGTCTGGGGGTCCCAGGTAGGTCTGGGGGTCCCGGGGGGGTTTCCTGAGCGCAGGTGTCCCCGCAGGAGTTCAAGGTGGAGGTGGAGAAGTCGTTCCTGTACACGCTGTACCACTCCCTGCACCACTACAGGTACCACACCTTCCTGCGCTGCAAGGACGAGGTGAGGGCACCTGGGGACACACCTGGGACACACCCTGACACCTGGGCCACCCCTCTGTCCCCTTGCATCACCCCTGTGTCCCCCATGTCCCCTGCACCTTCCTGCACTGCAAGGACGAGGTGAGGGCACCTGGGGACACCTGGGCCACACCCTGTCACCTGGGACACACCCTGTCACCTGGGCCATACCAAATCACCTGGGGCACCCCCTATCACCTGGGACACACCCTCTCACCTCCTGGGACACTCCCTGACACCTGGGACACACCCTGTCACCTGACCCACCCTCTGTCACCTGGGCCACACCCTGTCACCTGACCCACCCTCTGTCACCAGGGACACACCCTGTCACCTGGGCCACACCCTGTCACCTGGGCCACACCCTGTCACCTGACCCACCCTCTGTCACCTGGGACACACCCTGTCACCTGGGCCATTCCCTGTCACCTGGGCCATTCCCTGTCACCTGACCCACCCTCTGTCACCTGGGCACACCCTGTCACCTGGGACACACCCTGTCACCTGACCCACCCTCTGTCACCTGGGACACACCCTGTCACCTGACCCACCCTCTGTCACCTGAGCCACACCCTGTCACCTGACCCACCCTCTGTCACCTGAGCCACACCCTGTCACCTGACCCACCCTCTGTCACCTGGAACACACCCTGTCACCTGACCCACCCTCTGTCACCTGGAACACACCCTGTCACCTGGGACAGCCCTCTGTCCCCACTGACCATTCCCCACCCCACTGACCATTCCCCACCCCCACTGACCATTCCCCATCCCACTGACCATTCCCCGTCCCACTGACCATTCCCCATCCCACTGACCATTCCCCATCCCACTGACCATTCCCCGTCCTACTGACCATTCCCTGTCCCACTGACCACTCCCCATCCCCGTGACTGCCCTGCTGACCATTCCCCGTGCCCCTGGAACCCTCGCTGACCATTCCCTGTCCCCCTGACCATTCCCCACCCCGCTGACCACTCCCCGTCCCACTGAGCATTCCCTGTCCCACTGACCACTCCCCGTCCGCCTGGCCGCCCCGCTGACCATTCCCTGTCCCCCTGGCCGCCCCACTGACCACTCGCCATCCCTGTGGCCGCCCCGCTGACCATTCCCCGTCCCCCTGACCATTCCCCACGCCGCTGACCACTCCCCGTCCCCCTGGCCACCCCTCTGACCACTCCCCGTCCCCGTGGCCGCCCCGCTGACCCTTCCCCACCTTGCTGACCACTCCCCATCCCCCTGGCTTCCCCGCTGACCATTCCCCATCCCACTGACCACTCACCGTCCCCCTGGCCGCCCCGCTGACCACTCCCCATCCCACTGACCATTCCCCACCCCGCTGACCACTCCCCGTCCCCGTGTCCGCCCCGCTGACCACTCCCCGTCCCCCTGGCCGCCCCGCTGACCCCTGCTGTCCCCCTGGCCGCCCCGCTGACCCCTGCTGTCCCCGCAGACGACGGCCATCGAGGGCCGCGCCGAGGACCTGGGCCAGGAGGAGGTGGTGCAGCGCTGCATGCGCAACCAGCCCTGGCTCGAGAGCCTCTTCGACTCCTTCAGCGACCTCCTGGCCCAGGCCCGCGCCAAGTGCGCCTGACCCGGCCCCCCCAAGCGCGGGGGACCCCCCCCAAAACGGGGACACCCCGCCCTGAAAGGGGGTGACACCCCCGGCACGGCGGGGGGACACCCCCGGGACACGGACTGGACCTCCCGCCGCGGGGACGGAGCTGCCGGGACGGGGACAACAATGTGGGGGTGACCCCCCCAGTGGGGCACCCTAAAATAGGGGGACACCTCCCCAAACATGGGGACCCTCCCTCAAACACGGGGATCCCCCCCAAAAAATGGGGTGACACCCCCGAAATGGTGAGGGGGACACGGACTGAACCTCCCGCCACGGGGACAGAGCTGCCGGGATGGGGATGCCAATGTGGGGGGAGGGGGACACCAGGACCCCCCCAGTGGGGCGCCCCAAAATATGGGGACCCCCCCCAAATACACGGACCACCCTAAAAATGGGGACCCCCCAAAAAACGGGGTGACACCCCCAGAATGGCGAGGGGGACACGGACTGAACCTCCCGCCATGGGCATGGGGACACCAATGCGGGGGAGACCCCCCCAGTGGGGCGCCCCAAAATAGGGGGACCCCCCCAGAAGATGGGGACCCCCCCCCCAAAGTTGGGCATGCCCCCCAAAAACGGGGTGACACCCCCGGAATGATGGCAGGGGGACAAGGACTCGATTTCTCACCATGGGGACACCAATGTGGGGGGGCGCGCCCCAAAATATAGGGGGATGCCCCAAAATATGGGGGACCCCCCCCAAAAATTGGGACCATCCCAAAAGCCCCTCAGAATGATGGGGGGGGGGGGGATGTTTTTGGGATAAGGATTTGGGACACACATGAGACACACCCCCCCCGGGCACCCCAAAATATCAGGGGATCCCCAAAACTCACGGGGATCCCCAAAAATGGGGGGGGCACGCCCAAAGGAGCGGGAGTGGAACAGACCCCTTCCCCCCATGAAATAGGGGACTCCCCTGGGGGTGGGAGGGCACCCCAAAAATGGGGACACCCCAAAAACGGGGTCAGCTCTGGGGGAAACCTCCCCCTCCCCCACAATTTCCTGACAGGGTTGGGGACCCCCCCAAGGACACAGCGACCCCCCCCCCCCCCCAAAATTGGGGGACACCTTCCCCCCACGAGCTGCACCCCAAAAATGGGGACCCACACACATTTGGGGATCCCCCCTCTTTGTGGACAGCCCCCCCCCCCATTTTTTTAGGGACCCCCCCAAAATCCCCCCAGCAGGGTCCGTGTGTCCCCCTCCCCCTTTTACTCTGGGGTGGGGGGGCTCTGGCCGTTGGCAGAGGCCCAGAGACCCCCCCCCCCAAAAAAAGAGGGGTGTCCCCACCCCCACCCAAAAAGGGGGTCCCCCAAAAAAGCGCCCCCCCCCGGCGGCCCCCCCCCCCCCCCCATTTATATGTATGTATAAATGTCTATTAGCAGCCCCTTCTCTCCGCCCGGGGGGGCCCCCATTTTGGACAGGGTCCCCAATTTGTGGGGGGGGGGTGCCCCAACATCGGTGTCCCCTTGGGGTCCCCCAAAATCCCAGGCAGCCAACAGGGTTTTTTTTGGGGAGGGGGGGGTCCCCAAAATTTGCCCCCCCTCCCCCCCCAATTGGGACCACCCCTCACCCCCCTCGAGGGGAACCTGTACATAAATTTGGGGGGGGGGGAGCCCGGGGGGGGGGGGGTCCTGCCAAGGGATGGGGAGGGGTCCCCAAAATCACCATCAGCCCCACCCCCCCCAAACCCCCCCGCTGAGCTATTTATTGCCAAGTTGCCCCCCCCGGATGAATTTGGGGGGGTTAAAAGGGAGGAGAACCACCCCCCCCGGGATTTTGGGGGGTGCGGGGACCCCCCTTATCCCCCCCCCCCCCCTCACCCCGGGATTTTTTGGGGGGGGGGGTCTGTAAATAGTGTATATGGTCAAAGTCTCTATGTATCATATTGTATTTGCCCCCCCACCCCCCCCTGGGGGTCGCATTTGCCCCCCTCCCCCGGGGCAGTTCCCCCACCCCCCGGGGCATTTATACCCCCCCCTCCCCAAAATTTGCCCCCCCTGGGTGGGGTCGAATTTTCCCCCCCCCCAGGTGTCCAACACACAACCCCTCCCCCACCAAGGGGGGGTTATTTGCTCCCCCTCCCCCTCCCAATTTGGGTGGGGGGGCTTCTCTCCTTCCCCTCCCCCGCCCTCCCCATTTTTTTGTTCATTTTGGGGTTTTTTTAAATTATTATTATTATTATTATTATTATTATTATTATTATTATTATTATTATTATTATTATTAGGGCCCCCCCCACCCCTTCCCCCCGATCCGCCCCCCCCTTCCCCCACCCCGAGGGGTTTTTGGGGGGATGGGGGAGGGTTGAGGGGCCCCCCCCCGGTACCCCCCCCCATTTTCTACGGTGTATCGTGACGGGCGTGTCGTGGGTGTTGCCGAGACCTTTTTATCGTTCCCGAGGCTCCGCGAGTTTTTTTTGGGGGAAAAAGGGGAATTTGGGGGTGGGGGGTGGGAATTTGGGGGTGGTCAGATTTTGCAGATTTTGGGGAGTCACTCAGCTCTGGGGTCTCGATTTTGGGGTGGGACGTCAGATTTTAGGGTTCAAAATCTGGGGAGGTCATGAAAATAGAGTTCAGATTTGGGGGGGTTCTGTGAATTTGGGGGGGCTCAGCCTTTGGGGTGAATTTTTGGGGGGGTCACACAATTTTGGGGGGTGGTCAAATTTGGGGGAGTCACTCAGCTATGGGGGTCTCATTTTTGGGGTGGGGTGTCAGATTTTAGGGTTAATTTGGGGAGATCATGAGAATGGGGTTCAGATTTGGGGGGGTTGTGTGAGTTGGGGGGGCTCAGTCTTGGGGTTGAGTTTTTTGAGGTGATGTCACACAATTTGGGGGGCAATTTGGGGGAGTCTCATGATTTGGGGAGGGGGTCTGAGATCCCCAAAATACACACAAATCCACAGCGCCAAGCAGGACCCCCAAATTCCCACAGAATCCCACAAGGATTTGCTTTGACCACGGCAGCATTAAGGAAACGAACCCCAGGGTGCTTTTTCGATCATTTTCCTCATAATTTTCCCTTTTTTACTCATGTTTCCCACCCTTTTTCCCTGCAAGTTTCCCACCATTTTTCCTCTCACACTTCCCGCCCTTCTGTCCCTTCACATTTCCCATCATTTTTTGCCTCACGTTATCTGTGTTTTTTCTCTTTATCTTTTACACCTGTTTTTCCGCCTGTTTCCTGTCTTTTTCCCATCATGTTTTCCCCATTTTCTTCCCCCATATTTTCCACCCTTTTTCCCTCGTGTTTCCTACCCTTTTCCCCCTCACATTTCCCACCTTTTCTCCCCTGGTTTCATACCTTTTCATCCTGTCATTTCCCATCCTTTTCGCTCAAGTTTATTCTGTTTTTTGCCTTCCATGTCCCACCTTTCTTTCCCCTCACGTTTCCCGCCCTTTTCTCCCCTCACGTTTCCCGCTCTTTTTCCCCTCATGGCTCTTTCCCCTTTCTCCCCTCACGTTTCCCACCATTTCTCCCCTTCTGTTTCCTACCTTTCCTTCCTCTCATTTCCCATCCTTTTCACTCAAGTTTACTGTCGTTTTTGCCTTCCATTTCCCACTCTTTCCCCCCTCACATTTCCTTCCCTTTTCACCCCACAAGATCCCCACCATTTTGTCCCCTCACGTGTTCCCCCCTTTTCTCCCCTCACATTTCCCGCTCTTTTCCCCTCACGGCTCCTTCCCATTTCTCCCCTCACATTTCCCACCATTTCTCCCCTGGTTTCATACCTTTTCTTCCTCTCATTTCCCGTCCTTTTCACTCAAGTTTATTCTGTTTTTTGCCATCCATGTCCCAACTTTCTTTCCCCTCACGTTTCCCCCCCTTTTCTCCCCTCACGTTTCCCGCTCTTTTTCCCCTCACGTTTCCCACACTTTTCCCCCTCACATTTCCCACCTTTTCTCCCCTGGTTTCATACCTTTCCTTCCTCTCATTTCCCATCCTTTTCGCTCAAGTTTATTCTCCTTTTTGCCATCCATGTCCCGCCTTTCTTTCCCCTCACGTTTCCTGCTCTTTTTCCCCTCATGGCTCCATCCCCTTTCTCCCCTCACGTTTCCCACCATTTCTCCCCTTCTGTTTCCTACCTTTCCTTCCTCTCATTTCCCATCCTTTTCACTCAAGTTTACTGTCGTTTTTGCCTTCCATTTCCCACTCTTTCCCCCCTCACATTTCCTTCCCTTTTCACCCCACAAGATCCCCACCATTTTGTCCCCTCACGTTCCCCCCCTTTTCTCCCCTCACATTTCCCGCTCCTTTTCCCCTCACGGTTCCTTCCCCTTTCTCCCCTCACATTTCCCACCATTTCTCTCCTTGTTTCATATCTTTTCTTCCTCTCATTTCCCGTCCTTTTCTCTCAATTTCATTGTCCTTTTTGCCATCCATGTCCCGCCTTTCTTTCCCCTCACGTTTCCCCCCCTTTTCTCCCCTAACATTTCCCGCTCTTTTTCTCCTCATGGCTCCTTCCCCTTTCTCCCCTCACATTTCCCACCATTTCTCCCCTTCTGTTTCATACCTTTTCTTCTTCTCATTTCTCATCCTATTCACTCAAGTTTATTGTCCTTTTTGCCTTCAAGTTGCTGCCTTTTCTCCCCTCACATTTCCCCCATTTTCTCCCCTCAGGTTTTCCCGCCCTTTTTCTCCCCTCACGTTCCCCGCCATTTTGTCCCCTCACATTTCCCACCCACAATTCTCTCTTTCCCCCCACCAAGTTTCTCTGCGAGCTTTAACATAATTGCTTCCACATTCTTTCAACAATGGTAAACTTTATTAACAGGTAGAGCAACCCATATGGTGCAGTCATCATCAATTCTGCAGCCAACTTAAGGAAGCTCTTTATTTAACTTTCTAAGGTAATATCTATCTATCTATAGGTAAATAGATAAGGTAATATCTATCTAAGGTAATATCTATCTAAGGTAATACCTATCTAATATATATAATAGCTAATAATAATATTTATTTAATATATAATAATAATAATATTTATTTCATATATATTAATCGTCTATATTGTATATTCCTAATGTATGTATTTTCATAAAATACCTAATCTATAATAATTATTTCTATACGTATTTTCATAAAATACCTAATCTATAATAAATTATTTCTATATGTTCCTAAAATCTATATGTTAGTAACATATATATAATCTATCTATCTTGTTCACTTCTATAAAGTATATCTATAAAGTAACTAATTTGATATAATTATAGGGGGTTCAGAGCGGTCTGTGGCTTGGCTTGGATTCAGCCACACCGACTCCTCCCCGAGGATTTCAGACAGCCAGGTCTGGCCACTGAGGATCCTTCTCTGTGGCCTGCAATATTTCAGATATTTAAGCTATTTCAGAACATTTCAGGTTCTGTGCCAGAAGCAGAACCCCAAAAGACCTGGCCAGGTCCCTCTCTGCTCAGCGGCAGCAGCGCCACAGAGTGCGCAGGGAGAATCCTGACTCTCGCTTCTTTTTCAGAGAGCTCAGGATCAGGCTGGTCTGCGCTGCCAGGGAACGGATGTTAGGATCCTCCTCTCGTGTTTCCATTGTGCCAAGGTCTACAACAAAAATGGAGCCCGGATCAGACCCTGTGTGCATATTCAGAGACCCCTCGGATCCCCCCACCGAGGCTCCCCACTCACCAGAGAGGAGAGCAGACATGGTCTCCTCGTTCTGCTCCGTCAGGCGCCGTGCAGCCAGCCCTGGGCACAGAGCTCCATCAGCCCCTGCTCCCCCAGCAGCATGGCCGCCCTGCCCTCCCCCTCCAGCATCCACCAGGCAAGGTGGCCCCCAAAGCCACCTTGGAGGTGGCATGGAGGGCACAGAGAGGCCGAGACCCTGCCCAAGAAGGAACTTTGGGGAGTGGGACTCACCAAGGAATCTGAGGGCCGCCTCTCTCAGCGGGGCCTGAGGGCTCATCAGGTAGGGCTGGCTGTCCAGCACGAACTGTTGGGCCTTGCTGCTGTCCTTGGCCAGCTGCAGAGAGCACAAAAGGTGAGGGCATTTCTCAGAGCAGCCCCGTGGCTCAGAGCCCTCCCTCATCCCAGGGCCGTGGAGGGGACATGGACGTGGACATGGACATGGAGGAGGCTCCTGTTGTTGAGCCAGGGCCAAGGGTGCAGCTCCAGGCTTTGGGCCCAGCTGCAGAGCTCACAAGCCCTCACATCCCAGCTTGGGGGGGCTCCATCCTCACCAAGCACTACCAGAGGAGGTGTGAGAGATAAGGTGATATTTTGCTGAAGCCAAAAGGTTATTACATTAAAAAATGAAAGTTGTTGGTTCTGCGTCTTGTTGTTTGGATTGTTTGGATTTATTCAGGTTGGTTTGTTGGGTGTTGCTGTGAGCTGGGAGAGGGACAGGGTTGGAGACCTGACCAAAAGGAAGCAGGTTGAGAGGGGAGGAGACAGAAAAGCTGGCGATCTGAGAGAATGGAAGTTCCCAAGTACCCATCCAAGGGCAAAGGGGACAGGGACAGCCCTGGCTGGGTACAAAGGGGATAGAAAGATTGCCATTTTCTCAGAGGGTGTGTTTGCTCATCTCAGGGGGAGGGAGACACACCTGGCTCAGCTGAATCATTACTAAAGTTTCCTTTTGCTTCCATGATTTTGTCCCCCTTAATTGTACTTAAAAGTTAGTGTGTTTCTAACAGAGGTAAAGGCAAAAATAAAGTAACACAGAAGTTAGGAAAAAGACAAATGAGGTGAATCCTGAATGAGGAAAAGCTTCAGCTATTTTCTCAGCAACTTGGGTAAAAGTAGACTTGCTATCTCCTTTTTCCATGGGATTTAAATGGGTGCTTTCTTGTAATTATTCCTATCTTGTAATTATTGCTATATTATTGATATCATTGTAGACGCACATCTGGAATGACACAACAACAGCAAATGCTTCTGGAGCAGAGACATTGCTTTGAGAAAACTCTCCCCTGCTGCGTCTGCCTTCTCGAGCCACTCTGCTGTCACTCCAGAGACACAAGCAGGTCTCCTGTGGGACTTCACAGTGGACACAGTCTGCTGAAGGGAGCGCCTGCAGCACACTCCCCCTTAGCTGAGCCCTTCCCTGAAGTGCTCCCAATGCCCCTCTCCAGGGCAATCCTTAACCAGTGTGTTACACGTCTCTTACTGCCAATTTCCTGCTCAGCAGTGTGATAAATGAATGTTATTCGTGCTAACATTTGTAACTAAATTGATATTTTAGAAAGTATTTGTTAAAAAGTAATAGAAGAAAAGGGTATGTAATTAGTGTCACAAAAGAGATGCTTTCAGATGTTCACTAGAATACAGGATGCAGGATGTAGTTTGAGATAAGCAACATCCCAAAACGCAATAGGCCTCGGGATAATTAAAGAATCAGCCTTGAAATGGACAAAATTGGGATGATTCCAGATATCTATGAAATAAAAAGGCTTATTTTTGGAATATAATGCTGGCTTCTATAACACAAGACTTGCAGTGCATGTTCAGCTTGTGGGGCTGTTCAAAGGTTGTTTTCCTCATCAAGTGATGATGAGGAGAAGCCTTCGTGGGAAGCGACCACCAAAAGCCAAAAGACCCCTTAGAAACAAGCAGAGCATGCACTGTGCAGTATAGTGACATAGATTTCAAGAATCGAAAATAGGAGGAGATTTACAGAAAATTATTGATGAATATGTATTAGCATGCAGTGTATAAGTTGTGTTTGGATTCTTTTCTCTTTTGTACGGGAGGCAGGATGAGAAAACCCCCCTGTACCTCGATCGGTTTTGCTTATGCTTCATCAAAACCACTACCAAATTATTTTGTATCTGCTTGATTATATTTGATTGCAGTATTTTTATATAAAATTGCTGCTCAATTAAAAGTGCTGCTACATTCTAATTTTAAGGTTATTAAATTAGTCATATAGGGACCTCATTCATAACAACAGTCCACCTTGGTCACCTACCCATTTGGACTGTGCTTTATACTGAGCCATTCCTGCCAGAAAAGCAGCTTTAAACACACCTCTAAGTAGCCACTGATCCACATAAAGCCCATCCTTTCCCCTCTGCCCAGGGCCAGTCCTCTCTACATCTGACAGCCTGCAAAATCTATCACCTCATCAGGGTCCAACACATTGTTCCAGACCAAAGCATTAAGGCAATTAGTTTTGTTAAATCTGAAGTAATTCCTGCAGGTCCTTGGCCTTCAAGGGCCAACGGGGCCACTCTGGAGGGAATCCTGTGACCCCGAGCATTTGATGGTGACCACACCAAAGCAAAAGGTGGCTCCTTCAGGAGCAGGAGAATGGCAAATGGCAATTTTGTGCCTTTGTGTCCCCAGCCTCCCCACCATTGTTGTAGTAATGGCAGCTACACTTAGGCAGCTTCAGTAGAGCTTATTTGTGTTGGCTTAGTGAAGATCAGGACTCCCAGTCCACCTCTACCAGCAGCTTGCAATGCCAACAGAACCTGGACACTGAGGTATTTTGCAGGAGGCAAGCCTGTCACAAGCACGCACCCTCTTCAAACTTCACATCAAACACAAAGGAAAAGAGCAGGAAAAGGCTACCTTTGGATTAGGCTCCCTCAGGTCTACACATGGGCCAATTCTGGGCAGAAAACTCCGCCCAGCGCTGGCCTTCTTCTTCATGTTGAGAAACTTCTCCCACAGGAACTTAGGGAGAAGCAGCTGAAAGGCAAAAATAAACCAGCTAGAGCCTCAGAGTTGTGCTTGTTCAGAAAGGCTTTTCTTGAACAAGTGGCACTGCTGAACAATTTGTGATCACATAGTCCAGGACAGTCCTGGAAGCCCTGCAAGTTACTTGCTGAAATACTTAGCATCAGCAAATTAATAATACTGTGTGCAATACACATACTCCGGCCACATGCCTCTGTCCCATTAGCTTCTCCATGATTTGATGTGACACGTTTAGGGGTTTCTGCTCTTTGGGCATTTGTTTCGTCTTTAGTTTCATTGGATCGAGGCAGTGACCTTTTCAGAGAGTGGGGAAGAGCCCTCAGAACTCCCTGAACTCCATCCCTGCACAACACTCAAAACTCACAGCAAGGAGATATCACTGATGGGTGAGTCCAAGAGATACAAGAAAGGAATGTTGTACCAAGAGTGAGGAGCACAGCAATGTGTCCAAGTTTTAGTTCTCTCTGTTAAATAGCATTTGTTTTCTCTGTCTGGGCTCACAGACCCCTCCAGAGAAGAAAACAGAGGGATCTCCATGACAGAAGATGCCTCAGCAGTGGGGCATCTTCAGTCAAGTGACCTCCAGACACCAAGGGACCTTTGTGGCCCTGACTCCAGTGAGCAGGGAAGAACTGTTCAGCCCTCAACATTCCTACCAATCCAGAGCTTTGAAGAGAAGGCAACTCCTTTGGGATAAATACCATCAACACATGGCCAAAATCAGGGGAGAATTCCCAGCACAGGAAGATTTCCCCCCATCCTGCAGAACAAAGGTACTGAGACATTTTCTTCTGGACGTGCTGCAGACGATAACTTGCTCTGCTGTACACTGTCTGCAGGGCTGCATCTGTGCCCACATAGGAACTGAGAGAAAAGAGCTGCTTTGGAAGCTCTTCCAGCTGGGACCAACTGTGGCTCTCAAGTCTTTGGGCAGAATTTGAGCTTCCCCACCCAGTTGCCCAAGGGCAGCTTGGTCAGAGCAGCACAGGTGAGTGCCCAGCCTGACAGAAGGAATTCCTGTGGCAAAGGGAAAGGGCCAGAACACGTGCCCAGGGCTTCAGCTGTACATTGGTTTCACTTGGCTCTGGTGGCACAGCCAGACAACACCCTGAAACATCACACAGTGATCCCTACTGCACCAGGACAGCCCCCACCAACAGGAGCACGGCACAAAGAGCTGGGGAGGGGGTCTGCAGCTTCACAGCATTGCTGGACAACAGGGGCAGGGAGAGCCGGGACACCAGGGGAGTTTGCAGCCTTAACACAGCCCAGTGGGTACTTACAGTTAAAGATGTCAGTCTTTCCCTGGACAAAAGACGAGGTGTCGAGGTCTTCTTTGGGAATGCAGAAGCCATTTTGACGGGAAGATCTCCCAGATGAGTGACAACGCCTCAACAAAACTGGAAGAAGCAACAATGGATCTCTGAAAATCCACAACCCAATTCATGGCAGATTCAAGGGATATACTGGTGCTAAAAATTTGATATGGTTTGAAAGTAGCTAAGTGCTTGTTTGGTGTAAGTAGCTAGGATTGTTAAGCCTCTAGCTGGACTTTATTTGAACTATATGGCTACCTCGTGCACTTCAAAGATGGATCATACTGAAACCTGGAGCTAAAAATCTGAACATTAATAATAGTTAGAACAGACCAACCTGCAGCTGAAATATTACTTAAAAATAGCTAGAGTGGACATCCTCTTCTTTAGGCTAAAGAACCCCTGCTCTCTCAGCTGCTCCTCGCAGGACTTGGGAGAGACTGCAATGTTATGGCTAATGGCTTAAATATTGTTATCAAGGACTTTCTGCCATTTTGAAAAAACTGTATAAAGAAGCTGCAACCACCAAAGCCCACCCTGCCCTAAAAATGCCTCCTGAGTGGAACTTGGGACTGTGAGTTAAGCTGCCTAAGGGAACCTGAACCAAGACAAAGACAACACTATTGTCCTGTTGTCTCAGGTCTGGGGAGACGTAAACAAGGCTGAAGAGAAAAACCTATCCACAACAAAGCCAAACCCAGCAGCTGGCCTGAAAATCAGTTCTGTCTGGGTTCAAGGTGGGGAAGTCATAGCCACAGACTCATCTGCTGAGGCCAGGTTTGCACACAAACCTCCCATCAAAGACCTCCACAGTGCCCCCAGACCCATTCCTGACGCCTTGCACCAGACGACTGCAGGGCATGCAAAGTAACACAACAGATCTGAAAAACAACAACCCAATTCATGGCAGACTCAAAGGATACAGTGATGCTAAAGATTTTATATTATTTGAAAGTACCAATAGACAGAGTCCAACTTGCCCCACCCCAGGGAGGTACCTGGGAGGTCCCACCTTGCCCAAATCTGCATTAATCCACTGGAGTGTTACCTTTTGCAAGACCTCACCACAGAAAAGACCAGAAGAGGATTTTATGGTACGCCAGTGGAATCCATGGAATGGTGATATTTTCTACTTAATCTGTCTCTCTCACTCTCTTTCTCCCCCCTCTTCCCAATCCCCCATCCCTTCCTCTCCCCTTCTTTTTCTAGTCCTTTCTCTCTCTTCCTCACATTTACTGTGACATAAAATCCAGACTATTGACTTTGGCATATGGTCTCGTTTGCACCTCAATTCACAGGCCTCTCTCTAATAATTTTAATAACCAGATGATAACAACCCAGTGAAACTTGAACAGAACTCATTCACCTTTAACCAGTTTAAGTAATCACTATAGGAAAAGAAAAATTATATAGTAGCACATTTAGAAAATGTTGCATTTCCTCAGTGCAAGAAAAAGCACAATCAGTAGAGCATATATTGTTCATCCACTCAGCTGGCATGCCACCAAACTGCTGCACCAGAAGATGGGCATTATCATATCCTTTTGGCATTCTCTCTGAGTGCAGATGAGACAAAACCAAAAAGTTCAACTTTAGTCAATCTTTACCTTCAAAGGAAATTCAGGAACCTTCTGCAGAGAACAATGCTCTGCACGTTGAGGAAATCTTCGCAGAGGCCAATGCTCTGCGCGTGTAGGAATTCTCTGTGGAGACTAACGCTCCGCGAACAACTCACTTGGCGAATCGCCCAGTGAAGCCGCCTGCACGAGCCCAGGCTGCGCACAACCAGCCAGGACCGCGTTCTCAGGCAACTGAGGCCGCGCCGCTGTCACAGACGCTGCCGCCGCCTTCGCAGTCACCAGGCAACCGCAGCACCCGGCAGCCGCCGCCCTTTCCCGGATTCCAGCGCTCCCGGCCCCGGACGCCCCCCCCCACAAGATGCTGCCGGGGCTCGGGGGCTTCCTCTGCCTGGGCTGGGGCTCGGCCTCCCCTGCGGGAGAAGGTGAGAGGGGGTCTCCGGAGGCCGTGTTCCCCTTGGGAGCGTGTATGAGTCCCCCATGTCCCCCCCCAAGCCGGGGTCACCCCTTTTCTCCGCTCAGAGCTCCTGAGTCAGCTCCTGCTCCCCCCCGGCAGGGGTTTTGGGGAGCCCCCCAGGGACACCCTTGAATCCCCATTCCTGGGCACTGGGACCCTCTGCATCTCCTTCCCCAGTTCCAGGAACCCCTGCACCCCCTTATCCCGCCCCGACCCGCCCTGCACCCCCTTTCCTGGGTATCCTCCTCTCCCAGCCCCTGGATCCCCCGTTTCCATGAGCCCGGGGACCCCCAGACCCCATTCCCGGCCAGCCCGAGGCACCTCACCCCCAGGCCTCCCTTAGCCCGGCGACCGGTGACGTCACTGGCACTCGGGCCGCCATTGGCGAGCAGCAAAGAGCGGTGCCAATGGAGGCGCCGGAGGCGGCTCCGGGGCGGGGCCGCAGCAGAGCAGCACGATGGCTCCGGCGCTGGGGCTGGGGGCGCTCCTGGGGCCCCGGCGGGCGGCGAGAGCTGAGAGGGAGCCCCGGCACCGGGACTCTTTGATCGCCTGTTCCGGAGCACTGAGGGGCCTCTGAAACCCCATTCCTTGGCGCCGCCATCCCCCCACACCCCCATTTCTGGCCATGGGTTCCACCCTGCACCCCCTTATCCGGCACCAACAACCCCCGCGCCCCCTTCCCGGCCATCCTGCCTCTCCTAGACCCCAGAGCCCCCTTCTCCTTCACCCAGAGACCCCCTGGACCCCTATTCCTTCCTTTGGGAATGTGGAGCAGCGGGATGGTTGTTCCCCTCCCCTCCTCACCATGCCGTGCTTCCCAGAGCCGGAATCCGGCGGGAATCTCCCCCTGGTGCTCTCTGTGTCTGTCAATGCTGCCATCGGCGTTGTCCTCCTGATCGGATTCGGCATCTGGAAGCTCCAATCCGGTTCCCCCTGTTATAAGTAAAAGTTATGTTAACTTAGGGTATAGTTCAATTATATCGTATTAAGCATGTTATAGTATTTGTATTATGTTAAGAGTGTGGACTTCTTAGAATGTTCTAGAAGGGTCCAGGGTTTGGTGGAAGGGCGGTCCCGTGAGGCGAGACGAGGTCGAAGAGGGATTGGATGGAAGATCTGACCAATCATTCAAAGCCCTGCAGAAACAATTGGTCCAGAAAGAATGGCTTTAAAGACCAATGGGAAGCCTGGAAATGGACCAATCACCATGGGGATCCAAAATGGACCAATCCTGGACTTGAAGGGGGGCTATAAATGGGGGCAGTTTGGGTGGGTCAGGGTTCTTTTTGATAACTTGCTGTCTGGGAGAGCTCAGTGTGCTTAGGGATAGTGTACTGTTCTGGTTTTTGCTTGCTGTGTGGGCACTAGGGCTTTTCTTAAGTACTCTGTTCCTTGTAGCTATTTTAATAAATGAGAACCTTTTTCTCCAGAGAAAGTTTGGCCTCATTCACACTCATAAATCCCCCAACCCATCTTGGGGGTCACCCTGTTCTTCTCCCTTCCCAAGACTCCTCTGGTCCCCATAAGCCACCCAGCTCCCCAAACTCCTCCTGGGTCCCCCATAAGCCACACATGTGGATTCCTGGGATTTCCCCTGTGTTTTCCCATTCTCAGGACTTTGGGGGTCCCTTTCGACCTGTCTGTGCCTCCTCAGATTTCTTCCACCACCCCATTGTGATGGTGGGGTGAGGGGGCTGAGTGCTGGTGCGCCCCCACCTGCAGCAGATCCAGCCCTGAGGGGAGTTCAGGGGTCCCCTAGCATTTGGGGTCCCCTGTGGGTTAGGGTGACCCCCGGGCCCCTCAAGATCCCCCTGAATACGCTGACACTGCCCGTGCTCAGTGAGAGGGTTCATACCTGGCATGGGGTCCCAGCTCTGTCACCGGCATCGCCAAGGTACCTCCAAAACCACTTGGGAACCCCAAACGCCCTGGAACAGCCCAACCTCCCTGGGACCCCAAAATCATCCCTGGGCTCTCCAAAAGCTCCCCATAAATGCAAAACCCCATAGACACGCCCCCAAACTCTCCCAGGACATCGAAATTCCCCAGGATGTCCCAACACCCCTCCAGATCCCCCTGAGAAGGTTCATATATGGCATGGGATCCCCATCTCTGTCACCAGCAGGTACCCCAAAACAGCCTTGGCTTCCCCCTGGCATTGCCTAATTGCCCCCTTTGGGACCCCTGAAAACCCTCTTGGGAACCCACAAAAAGCCACCATGACCCCTCAAAATCCCCGGTATACACAAAACCACACCGGGAACCCCTCACAAGAGTTTATACCCAGCACAGAGCCCCCGTTACCATCACCCAGGTACCCCCAAACTCTCCTGGGACCCCCAAACCCCCTGGGTCCCCCAGTCTTCCAAGGATCTCCAACCCCACCCCAGGCTCCGCTGTTGGAATCAACAGGAGTGGTGTTGTCCTTTTAAGGGGACATATAATGGGACACATTATAGTGGGGGCCCTTAAAGCAGCAATGGTAGAGAGAACCCCAAAAATTCACCCTGGAAGGCAAAACATCTCCTACAGGGACTTCGAGTGGGGGGCCCCATAGAAATGTCACTTAAAGCCATCATGATCCCCCCTTGAATGGGGCTTGTGTGGCTGCGGCTCCACAAACATGCTAATATGGGGAGGAAAAAACTCTTGAAGTGGTGGGATCCCCTAAATAAACCCTAAAAAGAGAAAACCTCCACTTCAAAGGGGTCTGAAGACACTTAAAGGGCCTCAAGGAGGGACAAATCCCCTCGTCTGCTGGGGCCTCTCCAAGCCAGGAACTCTCCCGTTCGCTGCGCTCAGGGCAGCCCCTGAGTCTGTCCAAACACGGGAACTTCGCCGTGTTGAGCCCAGATCCAGAGTCCTGACTCCTGCACAGGGGCAGAGAAATCCCTTGCTCACTGCAGTGCAATGTCCCTGCTGAGGCTCAGACACTGGTGGGGCACATTCCCTGCCTGCAGGATTCGTGCCTGACCCAAGCACTGCACTTATGGCTCCAGCATTGCTTTCCAACAAAACCAGGGCAAGGCAAACTGTGTGTAGCTCATGGTATTTTACAGGGTCTAAAACTCGCTAAGTCATCCATCTGAGAGGTGAGATGCATTTGGAATTCATGGCATGGAGAAGCAGTGCAACATGGAAAAGGGGAGCTTAGAAATAAATAGAGGAATACATCTCAGATTCTTCCTTTCCATTTTCATTTCACTTCTGCAAAGCTGTTTCACTTTTCCAGGAATCTTCTCCACAGTCCTGTCTGCCCTTTTCAAGAACTTTTCCTGGAGAACGAGCTGCAGCTTCTGTCACAAGATGTGCCCCCAACTGCAGCTTCTCTTGGCTTTCCACCCCGTGAGTGCAGCACGACTTCTGCAGCAAAGCAACACAAATGTTTGGATTACTGGACAACTTGTCCTTTCTTTTCCTCGTGGGCTGGGGAGTTGTGCCATTGCTGAGGTTTTCATTGTGCCTGTTGGAACCCAAGAAAACAAGAGGTTGTGTTGGGCACTTGCTGGGGAATGCAAGCCTGACTGAATGCAGAGAAAGAATCTCCAGGACACTCTGGGAGCTCCCTGGGCTGGGCTCAGGTTCCCGCTTGGACTCTGCAGAGGGCTGGGCTCCAAGTGGGATCAGTAGCAGCTGGAAATACCTCTGGGCATCTCCATTTTCTGCTGCTCTGAGGAAGCAATGAAGCAAGTCAAGTTCTGTTTTTTTCTTTCTCCTGGTGGATTTTTTCATTTGATTTGCCACTCCAGAGGCAATCTCTGTGATAGCCTCTGTAAGCTGATTCTATTTCAACAGCACCAGCAGTAGGTCTGTGTTTGAGTGCTGCAAATGTGGTCTGTGACCCTTTCATTCCCCTTGACTTAGTGCTCAAGGACTTGTGAGCATTTTAATCTCTGCTAATCATGATGCCTGTGTCAAAACCCCTGAGTTCACCATCACAAAAGCACAGTGGGTAGCAGTGATTGAAAGAGGCAAGTGCAGTTGTACTGAGGAAATTCAGGTGGAAAGCAAAAGAGGGCCAAGAGAAGCCGTGATCTCTAATTTCCAAGGCAAAAGCAGCAGCAGCCTCCTGCTGTCAGCTCAGGGTGAGTCAAAGAGTGCTGAAAGCAGCGCTGGAACCCGATCCTTTCTTCCTCTGAGCGCTGGCTCAGGGCAGCACAGGCAGGCCCTGAGGAGTCAGGGCTGTGTGTGGGTGTGTGTTGCTCCAGTCCCGAATTCAGCTGGAAAAAGCCCTCGGGAGCCGAGGCAGGAGCAGGCGGCAAGGGGACGGCACTGCTGCTGCTCCTGGCCGGGAGCCCCGGCTGGGCCGGGCCGGCGCCCCCTGCGCTGCGGCTGCTGCTGCTGCCAGAGCCGGGCGGGACTCGGCACAGGGAACGGACACGGGGGGACAGCAAAGGCCTGGCGGCTGCAGGGATCTTGGCGCTCGGCCCAGCGCCAGCACAGAGCTTCAGCCGGCAATTAACACCGAGGGAAACGCTGGGGTAAGGCTCCATTTCAGCCTTTCTTTACTTGTTGCTGGGAAGGGTTTGAAATGAAAGGAGAACAAGCAGGGCTCGACCCCTCGTCCTTTGGGAGGAGCCCCGCGCCTGGGGCTGTGAGGGGCCGTGAGGGGCAGAGAGGGGCTGTGAGGATCCCTGGGGAAGTGTGAGGGGCAATGAGGGGCCATGAGCTGTGAGAGGCTTTGAGGGGCTGTGAGGGGCCATGAAGGGCTGTGAGGTGTCACTCTTGTGCCGAGAATGAAACAGAAACAGGCAGGAGGCAGTATTGCTGAAACTGTAAAAGAAGATTTTTTTCAAGAGAACCGTGCAGTTTTTATAGAGTGATACAATATATTCTATTTGACTGGCTAGTTAACAGAAACACTCTCTTCATACAGTGCCCTTGAGAAGATCAGAAAGACATAGTAGAAAAACACCACTGGGAAATTGTTTATACTTAACAAGTTCTCACATCCTTAATACTCCCTAAAATTTCTCACAAGCTGCTGTGAGAAATGCTTGCTGTTTCTCTCCCTCTGTCCCATGGCATCCACAGTGAGGGGCTGTGAGGGGCTTGGGAAATTTGAGGGGCCATGAGCTGTGAGGGGCTGTGAGGGGCCCTGAAGGGCCATGGGGAACTCTGAGGGAGCCATGAAGGCCTGTGAGTGGCCATGAGCTGTGAGGGGCTGTGAGGGACCATGATGGGCCATAAGGGTCTGTGGGGGGCTGTGAGAGGCCAGGTGCACATCATGGAACCAAGGGTCCATTGTGACACTGCAGAACCAAGGAGATCATTGTTGACAGTACAGAACCTCATGGAACCAAGGGGCCATTTTGGCGCAGCAAGGCCTTCTGGAACCAAAGGGATCATGGTGACACTATGGAACCTCATGGTATCACAGGTCCATTGTTACACGGCAGCCACAGCAGGGCCATAAAACCAGGGAGATCATTGTGACCCTGCACAACCTCATGGAATCAAGGCATCCATGTTACACTACTGAACCTCATGGAGCAAAGGGTCCATTGTGACACTGTAGAACCAAGGAGACTGTTGCTGGCAGTAGGAAAGCTCATGGAACCAAAAGTCCATTGTGACATTGTGGGGCCTCATGGAACCATGGAGAACATGAGGACAATTCAGGACCCACTGGAACCAAGGGGCCATTGTGACACTGCAGGGCCTTGTATAACCAAGGGCTCATTGTATCATAGCAGGGCCTCATGGACTCAATGGGATCACAGGGACACTGTGGGGCTCCATAAGGGCCTGTGGGCCTCTGTAAGGGCCTGTGGGGCTCCATGAGACCACAGGCCAATCTGAGAGTGGAATCAAGGATACCATTGTTACACCACACCATGGAATGAAGGAGGCCATTGTGAACCAGCGGGGAAAACCAGTGAGACTATTGTGACACTTCAAGGGCCATTGTGGAACTGCAGGGCCTCATGGAAGCAATGAGACCCTTGTGACATCCCAGGGCCTCATGGGAGCAAGGGGCCGTTGGGACACTGTGGGTCCCCATGGAAGCAAGGGGCCAGTGTAACACATCCAGGCCTGGTGGAACCAAGGGGACACTGTGATCCTGGGGAGCCCAATAGAAGAAAGGGGCCATTTTGAGACTCTGTGACCTCATGGAACCAAGGGGCCATTGTGGCATTGCGCAGTCCCATGGCAAGAATGAAAGCATTTTGACACTGCAAGGGCTCATGGAAGCAAGGGGCCATTGTGCCACTGCAGAGCCAAGGAGACCATTGTTATATCACTGGGCCTCATGGGAGCCAAGATCTGTGGTGATCCTGCAGGGCCTCATGGAACCAAGGGGCAATTGTGATGGTGCAGGGCCCCAAGGATGCAAGAACATGGAACAGGTCGGGGTGGCTGGGCCTCCTGGAGACTGCCTGACTGGTCCAGCTGGCCATGGCATGTTGAGAGTCGCTTCTCATCAGCCCCTGACACCCTGGAGCTCTGTGCATTCCTTCCTGTGGGAAAGAACTGTTCTTTCTCCTCCAGGGGTTCATGGCTGAAACTGGGATTCCTCCTCCAAATTTGATGATATCCAAGGGTTATTCCCATGTGCAACCGGCCAGGACAGACAGCTCTGGCTGGCCGTGACCTCTTGAGGCCACCACTCATCTGCCTTCAAAACACTGAGGGGCTGTGCTTTTCTTCCCATTAAAAAAAATATTATTCGAGTCCAGGCATCCATGGCCAAAATTGAGAATCTGCCTCCAAAATTCTTTATATCCAAGGGCAGCTCACAGACAAAAGCTGCCATGGCTGTCTAGGTTCCCTTGGCTTCCTGAGGGCCTGCTCTCATCTGCCTTTGAAACACTGGCACTCCACTCTTTCCTTCCTATGGAGAGCTGTCATTCCGGTCCAGAAGCCCACAGCTGAACATGGAATTCCAGCTCCAAAACTCCCCATATATCCAAGGGCTGCTTTCAGACAAAAGATGCAAGGACAGACAGGTCTGGCTTGCCTTGGCCTCTGGGGACTGCTTCTCATGTGCCTTCAAACCCTGGGGTTCTGTGGTTTCCTTCTTATAGGAAAGAACTGTCCCTCTTGTTCAGGCACTCTTGTCCTCAGGCAGATGACCACTATAAAGGGACACAGGAGCTCTGTGCTCACTGGGGTGGAGACTGGGGACAGCAGAGGAGAGCCCTGGGAGGGACTGAAGGATGGTTTCAGAGATAGTGGATCCTTTTAACGTGGTAGAGAACAGACAGAGAGAGAAAAAATAATGCCAAGTGAAGCTGGAGACATCCAGACTGAGCACCAAGAGAAAGGAGTTTGAGGAAGGGGCTAACAGCGGGCCTGGTAGCTAAAGGAGTGAGAAGAAGCTGAGAAGCAAGAAGCAGCTGATAAGGAGCTCTCTCCAAGGCTGTAACCAGGGAGACCAAGAGAAGTGAGGAATTGAAGAAAGATAAGAGAACTTTGCAGCTGGACGAAGTATTTTTAGAAAGTTAGTTGAAGTCACTGTAGTTTTTCACCAACAGTGTTATGTTGATTTTTTGTGGCCAATAGTTAGGGTAGAAGAAGCATAAATAATTGGAAAGTGTTTAAAAGGTCAGCCGTGTTCAATAATAAAGAGTTGCCATCTGAGACTGCTTGTGGGCTCTGCTTTGTGTCGTGACCGCCTCGACAGCGACATCTGGTGACCGCGGACTGACACTACACCCTTAGGAACATCCTCGGTCTGGACCCATACGGGGTCCCAGCCACTGGCCAAAGAGATTCCTTTTGAAGGGAAACAAATTTGTTCTCCTGTTCCAGTGGAAGATATAACAGTTTTTACAGATGGATCCAGGAAAACCAGGCAAGCAGCTGTGGCTTGGAAAAGGACGATCACTGGGAATATGAGACAATGATTCAGCAGGGATCTCCTCAACTGGTGGAACTTTGTGCTGTTCTTTTGGCTTTTACTTTATTTCCTGGTTCTGTAAATATAGTTACTTATTCCATTTATGTTGCCAATTTAGTTAAGCATCTAGATCAATCAGTGTTGTATAATATTCAAGAGAAACCATTGTTTATCATGTTAGTGAAGCTATGGACAGGTATTGGTGCTCGAAAATGTCCTGACTTCATCATGCACATTTGCAGCCATACATCATTACCTGGATGTTTTGTTGAAGGCAATGCCTATGTAGATTCTCTAGTAGCTGCTGCTGCAATCAAAACTGTACCTAATGTGTTGCAGCAGGCAATTTTATCTCATCAATTTTTTCATCAGAGTGCTCAAGCTTTAGAGCAGCAATTTGTCTCCTGGTGAAGCAAAATCAAGTCTTTCTTCTTGTCCTGACTGTCACATGACTCATGTCACTCAGTATTATGATACCAACCCTAGGGGTCTTTCTGCTTTTGAGGAATGGCACACTGATGTTACTAAAATGCCAGAATTTGGTTGTTTTAAATATGTTCATGTCACAGTTGATACTTTTTCTCATGCAATGGTTTCTTCAGCATTCACAGGAGAAAAAACTCATGATGCTATTTGTCATTTTTATCATGCCTTTTCTATCCTAGGTGTTCCGTGTCACGTAAAAACGGATAATGGTCCAGCTTATGCTTTGCAAAAAATGCAAGTTTTCTTTCATGCTTGGGGCATTGAGCATTCAGCAGGCATTCCACATGTCCCCACAGGCCAAGCAATCATTGAAAGGGCTCATGGTCTTCTTAAATGTCAGGTTCAAAAACAAAAAGGGGGAATGCAACAGGAGTCACCTCAAGTGAGATTAGATAAAGCTGTTTATGTGTTAAACTTTTTGCGTCCCCTACCCGACTCACAGTTATCTCCCATCTTTTACCATTTTTCCTCTTTGAATTCGAAGCAACCAGATTTCTGTAGAAATGTCAAGGTATGGGTCAAGGATTTAATTACTGGTATGTGGTCTGGTCCAGTAGAACTAATAACCTGGGGGAGGGGTTATGCTTGTGTTTTGACAGATAATGGTCCACGATGGGTTCCTGCTCGCTGTCTTAAACCTTATCTGGAGCGTGCAGGAAGGATGGATGGTTCCACGGCTGAAGCAGAACGTGCGGATGACACTGGCTAAGGCCACATATCAGAACATGTATTTCATTAGTCTTAAGGATAAAGTAGTTAAGAAATTGAAAAAACTACTTATAGATGGATGAAGGACAGGAATGATTCTATTAAGAAAAGGGAATGTTAATTTTGTGGATGGTTATGATTGTTGTTTTGTGTTTCCCCTGTCTGCTTGGATTTTTGCAAAGGGCCCTGCAAAAATCCATAACAGCTGTATCTACAGTTCAAAAACAAAAAGGGGGAATTGTGTGAGGGGCTGACAGCGGGCCTGTCAGCTAAAGGAGCGAGAAGAAGCAAGAAAAGGCTGATAAGGAGCTCTCTCCAAAGCTGTCACCAAGGAGACCAAGAGAAGAGAGGAATTGAAGAAAGATAACACCTTTGCAGCTGGACAAAGTATTTTTAGAAATTTAGTTAAGTCACCCTATGTTACACCAATAGAATCATGTTGATGTATTGTGACCAATAGTACAGGTAGAAGAACCATAAACAACTGGACAGTGTATAAAAGATCAGCCATGTTGAGAAATAAAGAGTTGCTAACTGAGACTGCTTGTGGTCTCTGCTTTGTGTCGTGACCGCCTCGATAGCGACAGTGTCGTGCTCTATAGTGACAGGACACATCTGGCAACCAAGCTGGTTTAAAATGGCCATCTCCAAAAATGTTGGGAATGCCTCTTTTTCAGGGGACCTGACGCTGCCTCCTGGGCCAGGCAGGTGCTCTGTGTGGGGTGCTCTGAGGGGCATGTCTCTGAGACATCCCTCTGCTGATCCACGCCTAAAGCCTGATCTCCAAGGAGATGCTCTTGTCTAAAGCTCTTGCTTAATCCACAAATCAACAAGGGAAGGAGTTGGGCTTCCAGTCTAGTTGGAGAGACTGTCCCAGAATAATCCCCACTTGACTCTTTTCCAGTTGAAAGCCCACAGATATTTCCAGCTGCTGGCCCCGTCTGTGTTGCCCTGTGTGAGTCCCTTGTTGCATGCATGTTGCTTGCCAATACTTGTATGCAGGTGCCTTTTCTCCTGGAATGCCTCAGTGCTTTCTCTGTTTCTCTTGGCTGTTGGTGAGCCCTCAGAGTGCAGAGGGCCTGTGTGCCCTGCTTCATTTATTGCTGGCCTTCACATGGTTGTTACCACAGCTCTGTGTGCTGCCAGAGCTCCCTGGTGCTGTGCAGGTGCCCTGTGCCTAGGGGTTCCCCAGGTTCCCAAGTGCCCCTATCTCCTCCCTGGTCCCTTCTCCCTGCTCCCACGATGTGTCTGCTTTCAAGCTCAGGAGAGAGGAAGGAGATTCCCAGCAGCAGGCCTGGCTCTGTAACTTGCCTCTCCTGTGCCTTCTCTCCAGATGTTTAATGAAGTTGATCACAGCACAATCAGCCTGGAGAACACTGGCAGGAGTGAATTCCAGTGGGTGCTAAACCCTTGCCCTGCAGAGCAGCATCTGCCTGATGTGTTTCTGGTCAAGCCCACCACTGTAAGTAGCACAAGTGATGACCCCAGCCCTGTGTCAGGTGACCCAGGAGAGTGTTAAAGGGAAAAAAGGTGGGGGGGGAAGGGGAAGGGAGAAAAAAGTCAGAGGGAAAAAACCCAAAGCCAGCCATGAGAGAGAGAGGGCTGTAAGCAATTTCTGCTGGGGGCAGAGGAGGTCAAACAAGTGCTCTCCTGACAAACCCCCCATGGCCTTGGCTGGTGGGTGGCTCTGCTGTCACAGGGCAGACACCGGCGGGAGGCACAAGGGTGTTGGTCACTGTCCTGTCCTGCTGTAAGGGGAGCAGAGGAGAATTCTTTTTGATAGATTTCTCAGACAAAAATAAGGCACAAACTCAGCAAGTATTAGCAGCATGCTACCACTGTCCAAGCGCCTCAGCCCTGCCTGGATGTCTTTGAGCCGAAGAAGCGCTCCTGCCTTTGTCCCTCCTTGCAGTGGGAAGAGGAAGTGACTGGCTTTCCCATTTCTTCATGCCTGTCTCCTACAGGGGATGAGAGAAGCTGCTGGCCCTGCTGAGAGCAGGGACAGCCCTCCCACAGCAGCAGCAGCAGAAGAGCTGTTTTTTGTTGAGACAGGCTCTTGCTGGCAGAGGGCAAACCCCGTGAGCAGCAGAGCTGTGCTCACATCGGGCTGTGCTGGGGCTGCAGCCTTATGAGCCCTGGGGAGAGCACACTGCACCCCGGGGTTGGAGGCTCGACCTTTTGGGCACAAGCAAGGCAGAAGGTGCGAGAAGGGAAGGCCACTCCTCAGTTAAAATTTAAAGAAAATTTAAGAAGAGACAATAGGGGACAAAGTCAATAAAGCAGAAGTAATGCTGATGGGTGCTTAGCTGCAGCCAGAGGCACACGCCAGTCAACACAGCAACACCCTTTCTATACCCTGGGCATTGTATCAGCCTAATACATATTTACAAATTGTTATACATATTCAGACATTTTAACATAGTTCTTCCTCTGTCTTATCTTTTTGGGGGCATGTGCAGTTGTCCTAGTGGTGGTCATTTGTTACTTTTCAACACATTCAACAGGTTTCCATTCCTTCACTGGTTAAATGGTAATATCACAACAACTCTTCACCAACATCGGTATAAGAACACAACATTCACATTAAAAGAACTCTAAACTTTAGCAAAACTTCTTTTATAAAAGTCAGCATTATAAACCACATAGTCTTTACTCTAGCAGTTGTGAAAGTCAACACTGTAATATCTTTATCACGAAGGTGATGTGCTCTGATGGGTTCTTCTAGATGAGACCTGTCTCCTCAGCCTGTCTGTCCCCTGAGCCATCCCCATCAAACACTCTGATGCATTCCCTGCCTCTTCTCCTGTCCCTGCAGGGCTTCATTGCACCTGGCCAGAAGCAAGTGCTGAAATTCTCTTACCTGCCAGCATTACCAGGAGCTTTCAGCAGGATTTACCAGCTTCAAGTGGGTGACCTGGAACCAGAAAATATCTGTGTGAAAGGCGAAGCGATCTGCCCCATGATCACTATGAACCTGCCCTGGAACATCAAAGGTGGGCACTGCCTGTCTGCCCCCAGCAAGGGCCCCTCTGCTTTTGTTCCCTCCCAGATGCCCATGGGGCAGCTCATGCTCACCTCCACCAAGCCTTGGGGGTTGCAGGAATCCCAGAGCAAGTCAAGCCCTTTGGTTGCTTCATGAGTCTTGAGCAGAGGATCCCATGTGGGCTTTGTCCCAGGAACCACCCTGCAGAGCTTGCCAGCACATCTGGCAGGGTTCTGAAGGGTGATGGCTGGACTGAAAGGCTTGGCAAGGCTGTAAGAGAGGCTGGCAGGGCTTCTGGCAGGGTTGGATTTGTGTGACATTGCAGGGGATGAGATGCTCCTGTGTTGGGGGGGAGATGGGTGGGAGTGGACATGAGGATGCAGAGAGGAGCAGCAGCATCCAGTTTCCATAGATGGCTTGAGGGATTCTTTCTGGAAGAAACCAGTGTTGGGAGGTGGGGACTTCCCAGCTGAAATGGGACTGGCACTTTGCTCACATTTCTCTTTGTGGATGTTCTCTTCCTTCAAAAAATGAAAAAGATGAGAAGCCACTGAAACACCTGCAACAGTACAAGCAGAGGAATAAATTACAAGATGTTCAGGAGAAGGCTCGGAGCCCAAGGAATGAGACCTTGGAGACTTGGAATCTGAAGACTCAGGACCTGCAGCCCTGCTTGAGTGTCTCTGGCATTTCAGTAAGAACAGCTGCAGCCCTATTTGGCACAATCCACCTTCTCCATGTCACCTGAGCCCCTTGCAGCCCACAGCAGCTTCCTGGTGCCCTGATGGCACCTGGGACCTCCCTGCCCACTGACAAGCTGGTGTCACCTCAGCATTGCCCCTAGGGCTGCCACTCTGGTTCATGGTCTCCTCTGGGGCTGCACCAGCTTCCTGGCTACCCCAGGGAGAGATCCTGAAGGCCACGCTCCAGGGATGGAGTTGATGGTGCTTTGAAGGAGATGCAGGTCATTGCTGGGGAGTTTGTTGGTCCCAAGCCAAACCCTGCCAGATTTACAGACCTTGACAGCACCTGCCTGATTGTGCTGTGGGGCTGTGCTGGTGCTGCTCATCTCCAAGAGGCCTGGTCCTGGTTCCCTTTCAAGACAGGTTTTGTCCAAGCTGCCTTGGTACTGGCTGGGGGCAGGCAAGTATCTGGAGCTCTGGAAGGTTCCTGGCTTGTCTGTCTGCCTGGCCAGAGCAGCTTTGCTACCAGTATCTGGGAAGGCAAAAATGCTGGAGTTACTTCTCTGGAGATGAGGTCCTGGCTAAGAGAGCAGGAGGTGTCACAGACACTGAGCAGCCAGACAGGAGGACCCCCCAGCCCCTCCCCACAAGAGCAGGCTGGGATCCTTTCTCAGGTGCAAGCTGGGCCTTGGGAAGGACCTTTGCTAACCAGCCACTGTCTTGCCTTTCCTCAGCCAAACACTCAGCGGCAGATAAACATGGTGAGGATACTGATAGAGAAGGCTGCTCTGGAGCTGCAGAAAGAGCTCATATCCCATCCCCAGAAGTGCAGGTTCCCTGACAAGCACCTGTGCCAGAGCCTTGTCAAGTGAGTAGGGACCCCATCCCCATGTCCAGGTGCCCCGTGGGATCACCCGGCCATGTCCCCTTCTCCTGAGAGCTCCTTGGCTCTGCAGAGCTGGGAATGGCCTGGACTCCAGAAAGGCTGTGGTCCTGGTGGCTGTGACACACTGCATGTCAGCAGTGCAGTGTCCTGCCTTCCCCAGCCCCACGCTGAGCTTTGGCCTGCTCAGCTCCCCACAGGTGTGGGGTTCTGTCCCTAGAGCTGGGGGACCCAGTGCAGGCCCTCAAGCCCTTGCAGACAGCCTAAATTCTGTGCCTGCTGCCTAGATCTGGAAGAGACAACTCCCAGCTGATGTCTGTCGCTGTAGGACACGAAAGAACGCACACACGCACCGTTCTCCAGGTGAGAAGGAAAAGAGGGCGTTTATTCTCTGACTCCATAATTTATAGTTTTACAAAGGTAACAGTGGATTGGAGGATGACAGTGCCACCTCTCCACAGACACTGGCTTAACCAACAGTCCGTCAACAGTGTCCGTTTTTCACAAGAATGTAAATTATGAGTTGTTTACAGGAAAGTGTGTGGGAAAGTTCTTTACAAGAATGTCAATATCAGAAGGCTTTTCTAGAAATCTCAAAAACCCAGGGTGACATCTCACCCTTTTTTGTTTAAAAGAAAAAAAAGAAAAATGAACAATGCTCAGTGTTCGCTTGCGGAGGAATCATCGGAGTGACCGCTCTCATCATCTGCATCAGAGTCATCACTCAATGATTCACCCGCTTGCTGCCTTTCAGGTTGGTCACGGTTTCCATCTTGTTCATTGGCTGGATTCTGTCTCTGCGGTCGTAGGTCAGGGCGAACACATTTTGAAGGTACCCAGCGTACCCCAGTATCTGTGGATACACAAGCATACCCGCGCCCCGAAGCGATCAGGTCATAGGGACCTTCCCACTGTTTGGTGACTAAATTCCGCACCCGAACCTTCGCCCGAGGCTGATGTGCCTCGTCCGCAGCCTGCAACGAGAGATGGTGATTCAAAATGACAGGATTATTTGAGTTCTGCGGCACTGTGAGATGATTGATTGTGCACAAAGCTTTTGCCAACCGACTGTGCGGGGTTTCACCCTGCATTCCCCGTTTTTGTTTTTGTAGAACCTGCTTCAGAGTACCATGAGCGCGTTCTACAATAGCTTGACCAGTTGGAGAATGTGGGATACCAAACCTATGCGAGACCCCCCACAACTGCAGGAACTGCCGCACCTTTTGTGATGCATAAGCAGGACCATTGTCGGTTTTCACAGCAGAAGGTATGCCCAGAACAGCAAAGGCCTGCCTCCAGTGGGCAAGGACATCACGGGCCTTCTCCCCAGTGTGAGCTGAAGCCCACATCGCAGAGGAGAACGTGTCCACCGTGACATGCACATACTTGAGCCGGCCAAACTCGGCAATCTGGGTGACATCAGTCTGCCACAGCTCCAAGGCCCTAAGGCCTCTGGGGTTTACCCCTGCTGGCAAAGGCGGAGCAAGTGCATGGCAGTCATCACATGACTCAACAATGTCACGAGCCTCCGTCGGCGTCAGGTGAAACTGCTTCTGCAGAGTATGTGCGTTTTGGTGGAAAAACCCATGCGATGCCTTGGCCTGCGCGAGTGTGTCAGGCTGAGGCGCTACCCACGCCGGTTTAGCCAACTTGTCAGCCCTCGCATTACCTTCCACTATAAAGCCTGGCAAATTGGTGTGACTCCTCACATGCAGAACATAGAATGGATGAACCCGAGCCTGAATGGCACACCACAGGGTCTTCAGTAAATGAAACAAGGCAGGATTACTGACCTCCTTCAAAACCGAATGACCCAGCCGTTGTGCAATATCTGCCACATAGGCGGAATCCGTGACCAAGTTGAAAGGTTCCTGGGAAAATTTCTCAAATGCCATGACAGCAGCCCTCAGTTCAACCAATTGGGCTGACCCTTCCTCATGGCCTACCAACACCTGCCACTCAGATCCGTCCCTCCAGGTAACGATGGCCTTTCCTGTCCTTCCTGAACCGTCAGTGAAGACGGTGGGTCCTTGCACGGGGTCCTGGCTATGTTTAGGCCGCAAAGAGATCTGTGTGCATTTTGCCATATGCAGTAGCCTATGGCTGGGCAGATGATAAGAAATCTGCCCTGAAAAATTTTCCAGAGCACTCTGCAGGGACACACTGTTTGCAAAGCTCCAGTCAAAATCCTCCCGTGACACCGGGAGTATGATCTTTGCAGGATCCGCACCCATCAATTGCAAACACCGTTGCCGGCATTTGAGTATCAAATGAGCAATCAGCTCAAACAATGCAGTTGCCGTCTTCTGCGGCTGATGGGGCAGGAAAACCCATTCCAGAACGTGCAAGGGATCAGACCATTCGTCACTCCATTGGCCAATAATGCCTGTGGGGTACGAATCTGGAGTGGTGACAAACACAGTGATATCAACGGAGGGATCAATGCGATAGACCTGGCAAGCCGAAACAGCCTGCTGAACCACCTCCAACGCCTTATGCGCCTCAGGGGTCAATGTGCGAGGTGACTTTAGATCAGAGTCTCCCTTCAACAAATCGTACAGAGGAGACAGCTGTGCATCGGTCAGTCCCAAGTACGGACGCAACCAAGTGATGACGCCTACTAGTTTCTGAGCATCATTCAGCGTCTTCACGGAATGCACAAATTGTACCTCCTGGTGACAGATCGTTCGTTCCAGAATCTTGACCCCCAAGTACTTCCAAGGTGGTTGTTGTTGAACCTTCTCTGGAGCTACCTGCAGTCCATGAGCATGCAAGGCATCGAGCAGCCGAGGCTGAATCCTCAGCAGCTCACCCTGGGTGGACGCGGCCACCAAAATGTCGTCCATATAATGATACAGACGTGCATCAGGGAACTGCTTGCGAACTCCAGACAAGGCACGAGCCACATACCACTGGCATATGGCCGGGGAATTGCGCATGCCCTGAGGCAATGTCGTCCATTGATATCTCTGTGCGGGCTCAGCCTCATTAATTGCTGGCACCGAAAAAGCAAATTTCGGCCTGTCATTAGGATGCAAAGGAATTGAAAAGAAACAGTCCTTTAGGTCGACAATAAGGACCGGCCAGTCTGCGGGAAGCATGGTAGGTGACGGCATGCCTGTTTGCAACGTCCCCATGCTTTCCATCACGGCATTGACCTTTCGGAGATCTTGTAACAACCTCCATTTACCAGATTTCTTTTTTATACAAAAGACAGGAGTGTTCCAGGGACTGGTAGAAGGCTCCAGATGACCCTGGTCCAACTGCTCCTGCACCAGATTCCGAAGGGCGTCCAGTTTATCTCGAGGAAGGGGCCACTGCTTTTCCCAAATAGGTTTGTCCACCAGCCACCGTATAGGAGGCGTGGGACACCCTGCGCCCTTCACTGCAGTGGCCCCCATCAAAAATCCGTCCCGATGCGCACCCCCCAGACAGACAGAACATCCCTCCCCCAAAGGTTGGCAGGAGTAGAAGTAACATGAGGCCTAACCCAGGCCGTCTGTCCCTCCGGGTTCACGACAAGTACCGGCCGCTGGCTCACATAACATTGCGCCGTCCCTCCCAGGCCCGCGACAGATGTCCCCACCGGGTCCAAAGGCCACTCCGGGGGCCATGCAGCAAGGGAGAGAACCGTGACATCAGCACCGCTGTCAAGAAGCCCGCGGAGGTGGATTTCCGACGGCGTTGCGCCAGGAACAGACAGGGTACACAGCATCTCTGGACGGTCCTTGGTCAGAACAGCAGTCCAGTGAACTTGAGGCGGCCCAGTGGATCCAAAGCCACCAGCTCCACGTGACTGGTCAGCCGTCCTGCGAACAGAGGACTTAAAAGGTACAAGTTGAGCAATCCGTGTCCCCTTCGGGATCGTGACAGGGGGGGTGGGTGTGGAAACCATGGCACAAATCTGCCCTGTAAAATCCGCATCAATGAGCCCCAGGTGAACAATGATGCCCTGAAGGGTGGCACTAGACCTCCCCATAAGGAGAGCACTCATGCCCCCACCCAAAGGACCAAAGGCATCCAGGGGAACCTTGTGTATCTCAGAAGACTCTAAGACAACTGTTGCTGCGGTGCAGACATCCACGCCTGCGGATCCGCGGGTGCTGGCTGCAAGCCGGCAAAGGAGACCTCCATCGGCTCGAGGGTCTGGGGAGGAACTTGTGTCTGAGCGCGCCTCCCCTTCTGCGCGCTTTGCTGGGGGTTTAACGAGCCCGGTAAAGCCTGGCCATTAACATGAACCGTCGCCTTACACACGTTGGACATGTGATTCGGCCTACCACACCGACCGCACAAGAACATGGGGAATTTGGCCTTCTGCGCTTTCTTCCCCTTCTTCTTCCCAGCCTGCGCAGTCCCCTGCTGTGGCTGCCTGCCTTGTGGCGATGCCCAAACCGGCTGCGCAGCAGCAGCCACGGCAGCCAGCTTCCGACTCGGAGGAACGACTCTAGCACAGGCCTCCGCCATCTCCCAAACGGTAGGATCACCAGGCATGGCTGCTATGACCTTCTTACAAGCCTCATTGCAATTGTACCTTACAAGGTTTGCAATCGTAGCAGTCCTTACCACAGGATCAGGCAACTGCCTCTCTATGGATGCAGTCAGCCTTGCCGCAAACGTCATGAAAGGCTCATCGTCCCCCTGGACAATGGTCGAAAACGGCTGCCTTGGAGCAGCCATTTCCATAGTTTGAACAATTGCCGCCATGCCCAGCGTGCGGCACTGATCCAGCACAAGGGGATCGTATCCAACTTGCCCTTGAACATTGTCATACCGTCCTGTTCCCATCAGCATGTCAGCTTCAACTCTGTGCCTGGGGTCCTGTGGGCTCAGCGTTGCGTTCTGTGCCACTGCTTGAGCCGCCAACCGGCCCCACTTGGTCTCGAAAACACCAAACTGCACAGGGTCAAAGAGAGAATGTGCCACACAACGAAGATCATGAGGTGTCAACACATCTGAAACAATCCTGCGAAGAGTCTGCATAACTTCTGCAGATCCCAAGCCATGCTTAGCAACTGCCTCCCGGAGCTCCTTCTCCAGCTTATATGAAATGGGCTCATAGGTGTTCTGAGCAACACCCCTGAGCACAGGGAAAACCTGGGGAGCCCCTGGCAAAGCCATTGCACCTGTTGTGTCCCGGTCAGGGACAAGAGAGGACGAGCGGCCGAAAGCCAAGTCAACGTCTCTCATCCCCGCGCCCCCTGCAGCACCGGCAGAGCCAAAAGGGTCCACTGGGTGACCCTGCCAATGCCGTGCAGAGGCAGGTTCGGTCATCTCATCGGCTTTTGTTTTTGTATCACGCCAAAAACGCTCGGGGTGCCTTGGACGAACTGTCACCTGACATTCAGGAAGGGTCCAAAGGTTCGACGAGGAAACACCCCGGCTCCTGGCCCCCACCGGTCTCCCACCAGCCGTGTCAGCAGTTGCACCAAAGGTAAACACCCCAGCGCCCTGCTGTGCCGCAGCCCCACTAGGAGTCGCTGCGCTGCACACGGGGGCCGGCACAGCCCTCACCTCTGTCTCTGACCAGGATGCACCCCGCGCGGGGCCCCCCTCCCCTGGCACGGGAGGGGGGCAGGGCGCCGAGAATGATGCAACCTGTGAGACATTTCCCTCGGGGGGTGGCACAAGGGAACCAGGCAGGCCGCCTATGAGCGTCCATTTCGGCCCACCGGAGTCCACAGTGGGTAATGCCCCCACCGTGCGGAGTGGGACGGGCCGCCCGCTCCCCGGAGCGGGGCCGGGCACAGCCCCGATCGGCGTCCCGCCCCCTGCTGGGAGAGGGGCGGGCCGCCCGCCCCCTGCTGGGAGAGGGGCCGAGCCAGGCGGAGCGCCGACTGACACTCCGCCCCCCGCCGGGAGAGGGGGAGCCTGCCCGCCCACCGGGGCCGAGCCGGGCGGAGCGCCAACTGACACTCCGCCCCCCGCCGGGAGAGGGGGAGCCTGCCCGCCCACCGGGACCGGGCCGGGCGGAGCGCCGACTGACACCCCGCCCCCGGCCGGGAGGGAGGGGAACAGCCCGCCCATCGGGGCCGGGCCGGGCGAGGCGCCTTCCGGCACTCCGCCCCCGTCCATCTCCACCGACTGCGCATGCCCAGCCGGCTCAGAGACGGGGGGAACCTCCCCCTGCTCCGAAGGGTCCGATCCGGGGGCGGGAGAGCCCGTCCCCATCACACTCGGGGAAAACCTCACAGAGACACCGCAGTTAGGGCATAGAGCCATCACCGTTCCCGATCCAGGCGGGGGTGAGTCTTGGCTCTCGAGAGCCGGGAAGGCATAGAGAGAGGGCGTCCCGTCCCCCTCCCCGCCGCCCGCGCAGGGCGGGGTGGGGCGAGGACAGACTGCCAACTCCCCAGAAGCCCCCAAACCCGAGACCAGCTGGCCAGGAGCCCAGTCCACCCCGGGGGAGCAACCACCACCCCCGAGGACACCGTCCCGCGGCAGGGGGGGGGGGGGGCCACCTCAGGCAAAAACTCAAACTCCTCGTCATCCACGTCTGAGACAGAGGGGGACCCCTGCAGTCTACAAGGACTACAAGAACCAGAACCGAGCCAAACAGTTTGGCATATTTTCCACTGTATTAAAAGCGGCGCCACATCGGTGGTACAATCATCGAGTAGGGCCTCCATAAGGCGATCCCCCAGGAAAGACCACTCCTGCCTGGAAAACGCCTTCGTAGGGACCGAAAAAAACCCTTGTTCCCGGGCCCATAAAAACAACCTCACAAGACTATCCCAGGAAACAGAAATCTGTTTCCATTCCAGGAGAGACTTCCATAGGTCTAAAACGAGGAAGTCTTCCTCAGAAGGCACAGAGGTGGCCATCACCCCAAAAAACAGTAAGCTAACACCGAAAGGGAAGACACAACCTCACCACAGTATCTTATCCCGGCCCGGGCTGCAGTACACTCGGCGGTCACCAGATGTCGCTGTAGGACACGAAAGAACGCACACACGCACCGTTCTCCAGGTGAGAAGGAAAAGAGGGCGTTTATTCTCTGACTCCATAATTTATAGTTTTACAAAGGTAACAGTGGATTGGAGGATGACAGTGCCACCTCTCCACAGACACTGGCTTAACCAACAGTCCGTCAACAGTGTCCGTTTTTCACAAGAATGTAAATTATGAGTTGTTTACAGGAAAGTGTGTGGGAAAGTTCTTTACAAGAATGTCAATATCAGAAGGCTTTTCTAGAAATCTCAAAAACCCAGGGTGACAGATGTCTTGGTTCCAACCAACCAAGCACGCTAAACAAAAGGAGAAGGGAACTGCACGTGTCAGCAAACCCTCTAACACCCAAAATCAGAGGGGTTGAACCCTGGTGGGGTGGCAGGGCTTATCCAGGTAACTTGGTGGGTCCCTTTGCACCATCCTGATGCAGCACAAGCATGGGAGGCTTTAATTCAGGAAGAAGATGCTCTGCAGAACAGATCTCATGTGATTAGGCTGCAGAACAAGATTTCCTGTGCAGACAAATCATATTCTTAGGCCCCAAAGCAATTTCAGGCCAGGCTGTACACCAGGCTAGGCAGTTCCACTGAGAGCAGTGGACTCAGCTGTACTGGCTTTTCATGGCAGAGGAGCTGTGGCCAGTGTCCATTTTAAATCATTTTATTTTCAGGTACCATTAGTAGCTGATAAAAGCTAGGAGCTGTACTCCTCCTGACTTCCCAAACTCTTTGCCAGGCGGTCAGGCCATGGGTTTCATGGGCTTGAGCTGAGTTTTTACAGCAGTGAATGAAGAAATAGCCACTTTATTTGGGGCTGTCCACTTGGACCTGTAGCCAGGCTGTGGTTAAAGGACTGCCCTTAATCCTCCTTGCAGAATTGAGCTGCCCGAGTATGTCCTGGACATGGGCACTGTCCTTAAGGGTTTCACTGAGAGCAGCACTCTGAAGATCACCAACCCTGGGAAGATGCCAGTGTTCTTCCAGGTCGATGTATCTGTCCTGCAGGACACAGGTGAGCAGTGCTGGAGAAGCTTCCTGTGGGCTTGGAGGAGGTGTCTCAGACAGATTAGCTTAAACCACTGAACTTGGGGAGGTTTTTGAGTTTTTCTCCTCAGTGCCCCTGCTGGGAGCTTTAGAGGCAGAATTCTCCTGGCCAGCCATGCCCAGGGACCTCTCCTGACCTGCCTGTGGCTGCCCTAACACTTCAGTGCAGGGGCAGATGGGCTCTTCACCCTGGTCACCTCTCAGCATCTTCTGCCCTTGGCTCCCACAAGCAGCAAGTTTCTTTGGGCACTCTGTGGGCTTGTTTTGCCAACCAGTGGGGTCTGCTGTGTTTTGAAAGTGCTTTGTTTGGAGTTCACACTGTCCCAGCACTTGTATTCAGCCTTTATTGAGGAAACAGCCTGTGAGATCCTCTGGTGGATCAAAAGAGGCTTCCAAAAGAGGCCTTGAGGCAAGGCTGCCCTTCCATCACGCAGTGGCTCACTGTGTCTGAGGGGTGTTCAGATGCACTCTGAAGTTTTTGTCCAGGTCACAGCACGGCGTGGGGCTTTTCCCAGACCCCTCAGCCAGGACACCTGTAAGGCCTTAACGTGCTTAGGACACATTTTGTGTTTCTCGTGTATCTCAGCTGCTTTGTGTTCATCTCTTCAAGGTTTCAGCGTGGACCTGGGCCTGACGAAGAGCCTGCTCCCCAGCCAGAGTGTGGCGTTTGTCGTGCGCTTTGAAAGCGCTCACCATTCACAGGGTGACGTGGATGTGCTGCTGCCCATAGAGGTAGCACAGCTCCTGGGGCAGGCAGAGCGCTGGGCACAGCAGCAGATGTCACCTGCACCCTCCACTGAATTCTCTGTCCCTCTCCAGGTGACAAAAGGCCCCACGTGTCACATCCGCCTCCGCACCACCGTGTTGGAAGTGTCGTTCGACCTCTCCAAGAACAGACTGCATTTCTGTGACATCCTCGTTGGGCAGTGCCAGGTTGAGACCATCCAGCTCTACAACTGGTTCCAAGTGCCCTGCAAATGGTTCATTGCTGCCAGCAAGCCTGTTCAGAAGGTAAAGCACAGGGGACATTGGACACGTAACTTCTGGGTTGGAATTTCTTTGTGACTCTTGCCCTTTCTGCTCGTGTGGCTGCCTGAGCACTTGGTTCTACAGTGTGTGTGAGGAAGCTTCTGAGGGTCTAGATCAAGGCTGGTTTGCCTGGACCTGTCGCATTAGCAGATGCTTTGCTTGTCTGCCACCTTCACCCATTGCTCCTCCACTGAGGACAGTAGCTGCCTATCTGCCTGCCCTGAGTGAGGTTTTCCCTCCATCTCTAGGCTAAGGGAGCCACACTTGGTTTGCCTGTGGATGCTCTCAGCACTGTGTCAGTGTCTCAGAGCACGAGGAGACCTCACACAATTGCTTTCTGTGCCCAGAACAAAAATGTACGTCAGAAGCAGCAAGCGCTGGAGGATGAGCCCTGTCCCTTTGAAGTGACACCCTGCCAAGAAACCCTTAATCCAGGACGGTGCCAGAATTTACAAATCGGATTTACACCCCAGGAGGAGGTGAGATTGGCAGGTGTCAGCCCGGGAGGCCTGTCAGGGCTATCTGGAAATGAGGGCCCGATGCACAGAGTGTGCTTGCAGCTCTGCCTGCACAGGGAGCTTACTGCAAGCCCCGTACTCAGCGTGGCTTGGTTCACCCCACAGAGATCCCATTAGATGTGCTTTGAAATGCCCATTTTCCATGGGAAAAAAGAGTCATTTCCCCAGGCTCTGGGTATCAGATTACAGGTGGTGTAAGATCACAGCAAAAAGCACAGAGACCATCAGGGCTCTGAGGCTGCCTCTCAGCACATGGGGGGATGTGCCCAACTGCCCTCAGCCTCCCCCTTGCCTGGCTGTGTTTGCAGCTGCACACTCGCTGAGGATAATCCTGGCATGGCCAGCCTAGGCTCATCCTGCTGCGGGACTGACAGACAAAACAGCCACCAGACACCTTCCTGAGCACGGCAGGACAGTCACCTGTAGTGGTGTGCTGCCAGCAGTCCCTGGGGCTCTGGCCTGCCTGCACATTCCCATGCAGCTGGGGATTCAACTTTTAAAGGATGGAGCATTCCCAAAAGTTGTTTGCCTGTGGCCTCTGGGTCTCGTAAACTGGCAGTGTGTCCCAGCATGGACACAAGTGCTTCTGTGCCCACACACAGTCCCAGGGATCTTTTAATTGCTCCAGAAATGTAACCATCTTGTGTCTGGCTTGGACCAGAGCCAAACACTAAGCAGGGAAGATGACCCTTATTTCTGGCCTGTGAGAGCTCATTTGCCTCTCTCCTGGAGCTGGCGTTTGCCTGATGTAGCAGTGCCAAGACTGTGTCTGAACACTGCAAGCCCAAGGGCCCTTCTCATGAGCATTGCACTCCTGCATGACTAGGTGAAAATGCCTGACAGTCCATTCTGCATCCATCTGACACCAAATACCCAGTTTCAGTGCACACCAGGATTCATGCCAGTGACTCAGACCCAGGAGACAGACACTGTAGTCCCTATCATAAATGAATATTTGGTTTCTGTTCACCTTGGAGGGACTGATAACACCCTGACCTTGGGGCAAGCTTTCTATTTGGGGTCCTGTCACCTGGGACTTCATGGATGATTTTTCTGCACTTTACTCTTTTCAGAGGTCTTACAAGAATGAGCTGAAGCTCAACATTTGTGGGAGCAGCAATTACTTAAAGCTGCACCTCTCAGGCCAAGGTCTAGAGCCATGGTTGGAGTTCAGGCCCCCAGCACTAAAGATGGGACAGGTGCTGGTGGACAGCAATGGGGTGGAGGCCACAGTGCTGGTGAAGAACCCATGCAGCTTCCCCATTGAATTTCACTCCTTGGACTTTGTGGAGGAGGAGGAGAAGGTGAGAAGGCAGGTCTGGTCCCCATGGACACGCTGCCCAAGCTTCACAGCACTCCAGCATTGCCAGGCTTGTGCCAGGGAGATGGAGGCAATCCCCAGGGCAAGGCCAGCTCTGCTGACATGCTGTGGGAAGATTTAAATGGTTTGTGTTGTTGGGAGGGAGGGAGAAGACAGAAATGGGGTTTGTTGAGTGTGTGGGATGAGAAAAGGAATCTTGCTATGGTTTCTCTTCCTTACACACACAAATCCTGTGGATGGCACTGGGGTCTGAGCACCAAGAGAGCTTTTGGATGCCTCCACGTGCCGTGGGTGGGACGCTGCCCCCACAGGTGCTGGAGGACTATGAAGCAGAGAAGAGGCATAAGACTCAACAGGCAAAGCTCAAGGCCAGGGCAGAGGCCCAGCCTTCAGCTGAAAAGAAAGGTCAGAAGCCTAAGGAGAAGGTGAAAAAAGCTAGACAAAAACATGGAGGCCAAAGGATCCTTCAGTGGTCTCAGCTGGAGACACAAAGCCAAGTTGAAGATGGGGCAGTCAGAGATGAGCATGTCGGGGTGCCATGCCTGGACATGCAGGTCACAGATTCAAAGGCCATGATCTGGGAGATCCTGAGGGATGGGAAACTGCCAGTGAAAGACCAGGTAAAACCCTGCAAGGCTCAGATCTTGAGCTTGCAATGGGACTAGATGGGGGCATGTGGGACAGGTTGGATGGAAAAGGATCCTTGTGGAGAGGTAGTAAAGATGTGATGGGGCCCCGTGTCTGCAGGTCTCCTTTCTGTCAGGGGTGGGGGAAAAGAGGCAGCTCTGCTGGAGACAGAGCAGTTCTGTAAGACAAGAGGGAAAAAAATCACTTAAACCCTCAACTTCCTTTGAAGAAAGGATTGTGAGTGAGCAGGGGTTGTCCTAGGCAAAGCAAACACCAATAAGGAAGACCAAGTCCATGGGCATGTGGACTTCTTTCTTTATTCTCTCTTCTGCTGGTGAACAACCCCCCATTTTGCTTTCCAGGATGTTGTCTCAGGGCTCAGCTCTCCCTCCCTTTTCTCTCTCCCCTTAGGCCAAGGCCCCAGATGGGAAGGGCAGTTCTGCCAAGGGCCAACCAAAGATGGGTAAAGCAGCCAGGAGAGACAGCTCTTCAACGGAGAAGCAGGTCTCCATACAGAGAACAGAAAGTCCCCTGGATTCCTCCACAAAAAGAGCCAAAAGTATGCTGAAAAGTGCCTCAGTCCCCACAGAATTCCTCAGGTGAGCTGCACGGGAGGAGGTGATGCCTCTGCTTCTTGGTCCTCTTGCCAAACAAGGTCCATCATCCCCAGCTCCACAGTGACCCCGTGCCGGTGCCTCCATGGGATGGCGAGTGCACCCTCCTTGCTTCATTTGCTCCTTGTCTGAAGCCTCCTCTTTAACTGCCAGGCTGGAACAGTACCGGTGGATAGCGCCTGCCCAGGCTGAGGTGGAACTGAAGGTCCACTTCTCCACCAGAAAGCCGGGGAGGTTTGAGCAGACACTGAGGTTTGAGCTCGTGCAGACCAAGCGCCAGTACGAGCTGCCCTGCAGTGGCACCGGCCTGTTCCCCAGCATCTGCCAGAACCCTCGGTAAGGCTGGCCCTGGCAGCCCCCCACACCACAGCTGCCCCTGAACTCACAGCCAGGGCTGCCCCTCGGCGCTTCTGGCCTGGGCAGATCGTGCTGCCTGAGATCACCCAGCATCTCTTCCTGGGCTGGAGCTGGGAAGGCAGATGGCAGCCACCAGGAAGGGTTTTGGCTTTCTGACCATATTTCCTACTTGAAGCATCTCATAGCTCCTCCATCCCCCCTTTCCCTTCCCAGGGTGGTGTTTCCACAGTGGAGGAAAACCATGAAGGAAGATGAGATAATCTTTAAGGAATATGTTGAGAGCACAAAGCAATTCCACTTTGGACCTCTGCTGTGTGGGAAATCAAGAGAGTGGTATGTGCTCCCTGTACTTGTACTTTTCTGGACACGCCTGGAGAGACTGGCTGTCCTGGTGGCACAATCCAGGACACTGTCCTGGGAGGCACATGAGGTGGAAGGGCCACAGGTGTGTGAACTTGAGCAGATAAGAGGCAAATGAGTCTTGCAGGAGCTGCTCTGCCTACCCAGTGGGTGCCTTGGTGGCCAGAGCCACGTGCTGCTGCCAGTCAAGAGGTGACTTGTGGGGCAACTTCTGTGTCCCTCCACATCTCAGCTTCACCCCTTAGGAAATGAACTCTCTGGTGGTTTTTGAAGTTCTGCAGGTAGCCTGATTGAGCAATTATTTTGTAAACTTTTCATTATTCTGTAATGATTAATGAGATTTTATGATTGACCTGCCACTGGGTGTTGCGGGTAACGTACAGCAGGAATTACATTTGCCTGTAATCCTGACAGGATCATTGCATCCTCACTGCTGGATCAAGTCTGCCTAAGCACTTTGTCATTGGAGCTATTGTGTATTTCTGCTTTTCCTGTCACTTCTTTTTAATGCCATTTAACATTAAGTTCTTGTCTCCATGGGAGCTCTGGAGGGCAAGGGCTATTTTGACAACCCAAGTAAATGAAATCAAAATAGTTTAAAAACCAGACAGTCTTTAACCAGACTGACGGATGGCCTGGGATTTCTGTTTGCCTCTTTAGCCCTTTCACTCCAAAGTCATTTCCACACCTGAGAGAAGGGTCATTTGTTATCTTGTTTGTATTCCTCTTGGGAATTGATGCTTTATGTTTCTTTCTCAGACTTTGATCTAACCCATAGCAGTTGCATGACTTTTATGAAAGAAATGAGCTAAACTCCTTTTCCAAAAGCCTTTCTTCATACCCTGCAGGGAAGGCACCCCAAGAAAGAAGGGGAAAGAACCCATGTGCCTGGTGTACTGTTGTTTTTCTAGGCACCTTTGAATTTACATTGTATTAAAAACTCTCAAAGTGGCCTGAGCATCATCAGGCTTCTGGCCTGGAGGCACCAGGTCCAGGGGAAGGCATCAGAGTAAGGCAGGGATGAGCACACACCCATGCCCCTGGCCGGGATCCATTTCCCTCACTTGTTTGTTAGAGCAGGGTCTTGCAGCACCACTTCCTCGGGTGCACACGGTGCTCTCCTCGGTGTGTGGCAAAGGCAAGAGTCTGCTCTGCAGCCTTTTCCCCTTTTGTGGACAGGTACAAGGTCCAGAATTGTCCCGACAACTCGGAGATTCTAACCATCCTCAACAACTGCCCCGTGGACGTGGAGGTTCAGTTCTCCTTTGAGAATGCTGGGGAAGCAGAGAACTTCCTTCTGGACCCTCCCAGCATGACCCTGAAACCAAAGGAGAAGCAGGTGGGAGAAGGGCAGGTACAGCAGGCACCACAGAAGTGCCCAGGGGCTGCTCCTCCTGCTCACACACAGAGCTGTTTCTATTTCTTCCTGTGGGGCCGTGTCCAGGAGCTGACCATTTGGGCATACCCCACTTCCCCTGGCTTCCTGGAAGACAAACTCATCTGCAGCATTGCAAAGAACCCCGACCCAGTGGTCTTCAGCCTCTGCTGCCGTGGGGTGGACATGAAGCTGGAGGTCAGCCCCCTGGAGCTGTCTTTTGACAAACTGCTTCTGCACAGGTCAGTCATCCCACAAGCACTCCAAGACTTGTGACAAAAAGTTTGACTCCGGTGTTGTAAGGAGCTCCCGACGCTGGGAATAATGTGCTCTGATTTTATGATTTAGAAGGTTGAACAATTGTTCTATTAAAATTATATTACACTAATATGATATTAAAATTATAGGAAAGAGATATTATACTATATTAAAGAAAAACTTGTCACTGTCTTTAGATAGTTAGACACAGCTTTGAGTGATTGGTTAATCACTCAAAACCACTTTTACCTGTGTATAATAGCTAAATCACTTTTGGTAAACAATTTCTAGAACACACTTGACAGGTGTAAAACAACAGGAGTAGTGAATAGAGATAAGAATTGTTTTCTTCTCTGAGGTTCTCACTGCCTTCTCCAGGAAAAATCCTTGGGAACTTGTGCTTGCTGCTCTCAGTGAAGAGAGCTGTGGCCCCACTCTGGTTTCCAGGGCATGGGTGGAGCTGCTCCAAGTTGCATTCAGTGGCGAGGCTGGTGTGACCACCCAGCAGCTGATGCCAAGTGCCTTCCTGTCTCTGCAGGACTGACAGCAGGACCTTGGTCCTGAAAAACAACACCCTGCTGCCCATGGCCTGGCAGCTCCGTGGGCTGGATGATCTCTTTGAGGATGTCTCCTTATCACAAGACCGTGGCATCATTGATCCCCACACAGAGTTTGAAGTGACAGTGCATTTCCAGGCCAGGCAGACTGGCAGCATTGAGAAGACCCTCCGACTAGAGGTGAGAGGGGCTGTGTCCTGCCTGGCCAAGCAGGGCCCAGTGAGCACAGGGGCAAAGTCAGGAAGAGCTGCACCTGCCAGACACAAGGGTGCTGAGACCCCAACTTGTGCCTCTAGACAGCGTTTGCCAGAACGTGCAGTGCATCCACATCCCCCCAGACAAACAAACACTGCATCCTGAGCCTGTGCCCCAGCCTTGTCCCTGTGTGTGGCTGATGGTTGTTGTTTGCTTGTACAGACTGCAGTGTGATGCCTACACTGGACTTTGTCTGAAGCTCTTGCATAGTGCAGCAAACTCTCCGCCTGGGATTTTGTTCCCCATGGTTTAGGGGCTGCATTTCAGAGAGGCTGCTAGGTGATTGGAGAGGGTTTTCCATGCCACCTGCTCTGAGACACCTCACACTTCCTGTGGTTGTTCTTACACCCCTGTGCCTCTCAAGGATGCTTTAGCAGCAGCATTCCCTGCTGTAGGAGTGCAGAGTTGGGCATATAGGGTTTCATTTTTTTACAGCAGCAGCATCCCACTGGGGCAGCCGATGAGATGAACAGGTTAGCAAAGCTTGGGAGTCCACCAGTGCTTGTGAAGCTGGGCAGGCCATAGGGGAAGCAGCCAACAGAGACAAGGACTTACAGGCTGTCTACCAAAAGAATAATCTGAACAGTGTTTGTTTCTTGCTGCCTCAGGTTTCAGATAGAGAAAACATCCTGGGGACTGTTCAGGCTGAAAACATCAAAATCTCTGCAGAGGTCTATGCTGTTTCTCTGAGCATCAATGTGCCTGAAGGTCAGTGGGTGCCTCCCAAACAAAGCAGTCCAGGTGTACTGCATTACCTTGGGATGGGTTGGGATGGGATGGATACCTAAAGCACATAGCCTGCAAGCTGTATGGAATAAAGCATTGTCAGGGCACTGACAGCCTTAAGTCTCTCCCCTCTGAGCTTTGAAGCATGCAGCTTCATGTGCAGATTGGATCTGGGGGCTTTGAAACAACAGTGATGTGAACAGGCAGTTGGCAACCCCCACAGGCTCAGCACAGCATAGAAAGTAATTGGATTTGTGCTTGGAAGTGAGGAAATGGGAGCTGAGCTCCTTAGCTACAAAGGCTGCAGATATTTTGAGTAAGAAGAGAAAGGCTATCGATGCAGGGGGCACCAGCCAGGGAATAATGTGCTCTGACTCCATGATTTCAGAAGGCTGAACAATTGCTTTATTAAGCTGTGTTATATTACACTAATACTATACTATACTAAAGAGATACTATACTAAAAAGATACTAAAGAAAAAACCATGACTATCTCCAGTCAGTCACAACACAGCTTTGACCTAATTGGCCAATCAATCCAAAGAACCATCAGCAGAGTCCAATTAACAAATCACTCTGAGTAGAAAATCTCCATAACCCATTCCACATGTGCCAAACAACAGGAGCAGCAAGTAGAGGTAAGAAGTGTTTTCCTTCTTTCTCTGAGCTTTCTCACTGCTTTCTTCAGGAGAGGCTGCAAAGGTAGAGCAAGGAAGAGGAAAATATCTGATCATGTGTGTCCTCCTCTAGGCAGGCCTGGGCTGTCACCCACAGGACTTGGTGGCTTGTGGGCATGGCAGCCAGGCTTGCAGAGCAGTGTGTGTTGTGATTAGGGATGTGTCAGGGTGTTTCCCTGGAATTGTTGGGATGGGGAACTGCCTGAGGAACTCCCTCCAGAGGGAGGAAGGCTTGGAGCTAGGAAGCATTGAGCATGCAGGTGTCTGTGCATGTAAGGGGAGCAGGTGGAGCTCCCTGCATGCTGACATCCCTTGCTCTCCTCCTTAACAGCTGTCAGAGGAAATCACGTCGAGTTTGGGCACTGTCCTGTCGGGGAGCCCTGCTGGAGGGCCTTGACCATCACTAACCACGCGCAGACGAAGGTCATGCGCTTTGAGTGGGAGGCAGACGCCCCATTCCAGTTCTTCCCCAAGGTGAGCATAGACTGCCCTGCCTCTCCCCATTGCTCAAGGCCTGCCCTGGTGTGCCTGGGAGCTGGCAGGGAGTCCTCACATGCCACTGATAGTCCATTCCAGTGCCATGTAGGAGATGCAGCCCCTGCCTTGGCTGGGCCAGGGCTGCCAGCCTTGCACAAAGGCTTCATGTTATGGCAGGTGGCATCTTCTGTTCATGCTGTTCTCTATCAAACTTCACGTAAATCCACTCTGAGGTGCAGATTCCTGGCACAGCTGTTCATCACATCGGTCCCTTGTGCTGTCAGTCCTGCCCTTGGCAGTGCTCCCAGTTTTGTCTTGACTCCCTGATTCTCCCTAGGTGGGACACCTCCATCCTGGCTGTACCAAGGACATCACAGTGACCTTGAGGTCAGATGTCCCAGCCACCTTCAGAAGGCACCTTGTGAAATGTAAGGTGACCGGCTCACCTGTGCTCATCTGCGCTCCCCTGTGGTGACCATGTGGTATCACTGTGCTCCCCTGCACTCACCTGCGCTCACCTGTGCTCACCTGCGCTCACCTGTGGTGACCATGTGGTATCACTGTGCTCACCTGGCTCACCTGTGGTGACTATGTGGTATCACTGCGCTCACCTGTGCTCACCTGGCTCACCTGTGCTGCAGCAGGCCCTGCACACCTTCCCGCAGCTGCATGCCGAGCCCAGCGAGTCCCTGGTGCGCCTGTGCCCGGGCGGGGACCCCTAAAACCCCAAAACGCTCAGCAAGGTCAAGAGGAGCGTGGGCAAGCCACAGGTACGGGGGGTGGGGGGGTCTGGGGGGCACCAGGTGGGGTTTGGGGGGCACCAGGTGGGGTTTGGGGCAGTCACGGGTGGGGTTTGGGGGGCACCAGGTGGGGTTTGGGGCAGTCACGGGTGGGGTTTGGGGGGTCCCAGGTGGGGTTTGGGGAGTCACAGGTGGGTGACAACCACAAAACGCTCAGCAAGGTCAAGAGGAGCGTGGGCAAACCCCAGGTACGGGCCATGGGGGGCACCAGGTGGGTTTTGGGGGGTCCCAGGTGGGGTTTGGGGGAGTCACATGTGGGGTTTGGGGGAGTCACAGGTGGGGTTTGGGGGTCCCTGTGGGGTTCTTGAGGTCATAACAACCGCAAAACGCTCAGCAAGGTCAAGAGGAGCGTGGGCAAGCCACAGGTACGGAGGCTGAGGGGGTCTGGGGGGCACCAGGTGGGTCACAGGTGGGGTTTGGGGGGTTCCAGGTTGGGTTTGAGGGGTCCTAGGTTGGGTTTGGGGGGCACCAGGTGGGTGACAACCCCAAAACTCAGCAAGGTCAAGAGGAGCGTGGGCAAGCCCCAGGTACGGGGCCTGGGGGGGTCTGGGGGGCACCAGGTGGGGTTTGGGGATCTTGAGGGGTCCCAGGTGGGGTTTGGGGAATCACAGGTGGGGTTTGGGGGTCCTTGAGAGGTACATGGGGTCATAACAACCGCAAAACGCTCAGCAAGGTCAAGAGGAGTGTGGGCAAGCCACAGGTACGGGGACTGGGGGTCTTGGGGGGCACCAGGTGGGGTTTGGGGGGTCCCAGGTGAGTCCCAGGTGGGGTTTGGGGGAGTCACAGGTGGGGTTTGGGGGTCCCAGGTGGGGTTTGGGGGAGTCACAGGTGGGTGACAACCGCAAAACGCTCAGCAAGGTCAAGAGGAGCGTGGGCAAACCCCAGGTACGGGGCACGGGGGGCACCAGGTGGGGTTTGAGGGTCTTGAGGGGTCACCAGGTGGGATTTGGGGGAGTCACAGGTGAGTCCCAGGTGGGGTTTGGGGGTCGCAGGTGGGGTTTGGGGGAGTCACAGGTGGGTCAGAACCCAAAACGCTCAGCAAGGTCAAGAGGAGCATGGGCAAGCTCCAGGTACGGGGACTAGGGGAGTTTGGGGGGTCCCAGGTGGGCTTTGGGGATCCTGAGGGGTCACAGGTGGGGTTTGGGGGGTCCCAGGTGAGTCAGAACCCAAAACGCTCAGCAAGGTCAAGAGGAGCGCGAGCAAAGCCCAGGTACAAGGGATGAGGGTCCCAGGTAGGGTTGGGGGGTCCCAGGTGGGGTTGGGGGGTCCCAGGTGGGTCTGGGGGGTCCCAGGTGTGTCTGGGGGTCCCCAGGTGGGTCTGGGGGTCCTGGGGGGTCCCCAGGTGGGTCTGGGGGTCCCAGGTAGGTCTGGGGGTCCCGGGGGGGTCCCTGAGCGCAGGTTTCCCCGCAGGAGTTCAAGGTGGAGGTGGAGAAGTCGTTCCTGTACACGCTGTACCACTCCCTGCACCACTACAGGTATCACACCTTCCTGCGCTGCAAGGACGAAGTGAGGGCACCTGGGGACACCTCCTGGGACACACCCTGTCACCTCCGGGGACACACCCTGTCACCTGGGCCACCCCTCTGTCCCCCTGCATCACCCCTGTGTCCCCCCATGTCCCCTGCACCTTCCTGCTCTGCAAGGACGAGGTGAGGGCACCTGGGGACACCTGGGCCACACCCTGTCACCTGGGACACACCCTGTCACCTGGGCCATACCAAATCACCTGGGGCACCCCCTATCACCTGGGACACACCCTGTCACCTCCTGGGACACTCCCTGAAACCTGGGACACACCCTGTCACCTAACCCACCCTCTGTCACCTGGACAACACCCTGTCACCTGACCCACCCTCTGTCACCTCAGCACAACCCTGTCACCTGACCCACCCTCTGTCACCTGGTACATACCCTGTCACCTGGGCCATTCCCTGTCACCTGGGCCACACCCTGTCACGTGACCCACCCTCTGTCACCTGGGCCACACCCTGTCACCTGACCCACCCTCTGTCACCTGGAACACACCCTGTAACCTGGGACAGCCCTCTGTCCCCACTGACCATTCCCCACCCCACTGACCATTCCCCACACCACTGACCATTCCCTATCCCACTGACCATTCCCTGTCCCACTGACCATTCCCAACCCCACTGAGCATTCCACACCCCAGTGAGCACTCCCTGTCCTTCTGACCATTCCCCGTCCCACTGACCATTCCCCGTCCCACTGACCATTCGCTGTCCCACTGACCATTCCGTGTCCCAGTGATCATTCCCCATCCCACTGGCCATTCCGCACCCCAAAGACCATTCCCTGTCCCACTGACCATTCCCCACACCACTGACCATTCACTGTCCCACTGTCCATTCCCCACTCCGCTGACCATTCCCCACCCCACTGACCATTCCCCACCCAACTGACGATTCCCCACCATGCTGACAATTCCCCGTCCAACACACCATTCCCCGTCCCACTGACCATTCCCCGCCCCACTGACCATTCCCCACCCCACTGACCATTCACCACCCCACTGACCATTCCCCACCCAACTGACCATTCCCCGTCCAACTCACCATTCCCCGTCCCGCTGACCATTTCCTGTCCCACTGACCATTTCCCGTCCCACTGACCATTCCCCGTCCCACTGACCATTCCCCGTCCCACTGACCATTCCCTGTCCCACTGACAATTCCCTGTCCCACTGATCATTCCCTGTCCCTCTGACCATTCCCCGTCCCACTGACCATTCCCTGTCCCACTGACCATTCCCTGTCCCACTGACCATTCCCCGTACCACTGACCATTCCCCGTCCCACTGACCGTTCCCAGTCCCACTGACCGTTCCCCACCCCACTGACCATTCCCCACCCCACTGACCATTCCCCACCCCGCTGACCATTCCCTGTCCCACTGACAATTCCCTGTCCCACTGACCAATCCCGGTCCCACTGACCATTCCTCACCCCCACTGACCATTCCCTATCCCACTGACCATTCCCTGTCCTACTGACCATTCCAAACCCCAATGACCATTGCCCCCACCGCTGACTATTCCCCGTCACACTGATCATTCCCCGTCCTACTGACCATTCCCTTTCCCACTGACCATTCCCCACTCGGCTGACCATTCCCTGTCCCACTGACCATTCCCTGTCCCACTGGCCATTCCCCACCCCACTGACCATTCACCGTGCCACTGACCATTCCCCAACCCACTGACCATTCCCTGTCCCACTGATCATTCCCAACCCCAATGACCCTTCCCCACCCCACTGACCATTCCCCACCCCACTGACCATTCCCCGACCCACTGACCATTCCCCGTCCCACTGACCATTCCCCACCCCACTGACCATTCCCCGTCCCACTGACCATTCCCCGTCCCACTGACCATTGCCCGTCCCACTGACCATTCGCCGTCCCACTGACCATTCCCCGTCCCACTGACCATTTCCCGTCCCACTGACCATTCCCTGTCCCACTGACCATTCCCTGTCCCACTGACCATTCCCTTTCCCACTGACCATTCCCCACTCGGCTGACCATTCCCTGTCCCACTGACCATTCCCTGTCCCACTGACCATTCCCCGTCCCAATGACCTTTCCCCGCCCTGCTGACCATTCCCATACCACTGACCATTCCCTGTCCCACTGACCATTCCCCGCCCCACTGACCATTCCACGTCCCACTGACCATTCCCTGTCCCACTGACCATTCCGTGTCCCAGTGACCTTTCCCCATCCCACTGATCATTCCCCACCCCACTGACCATTCACCGTCCCACAGACCATTCCCCACCCCACTGACCAATCCCCGTCCCACTGACCATTCCCCACCCCACTGACCATTCCCCACCCCATTGACCCCTCCCTGTCCTACTGACCATTCCCCGTCCCACTGACCATTCGCCGTCCCACTGACCATTCGCCGTCCCACTGACCATTCCCTGTCCCACTGACCATTCCCCGCCCTACTGACCATTCACCACCCCACTGACCATTCACCGTCCCACTGACCATTCCCCGCCCCGCTGACCTTTCCCCGCCCCGCTGACCATTCCCATCCCACTGACCATTCCCCGCCCCGCTGACCATTCCCTGTCCCACTGACCATTCCCCCTCCCACTGACCATTCCCCGTCTCACTGACCATTCCCCACCCCGCTGACCATTCCCCACCCCGCTGACCATTCCCTGTCCCACTGACCATTCCCCGTCCCACTGACCGTTCCCCGTCCTGCTGACCATTCCCTGTCTCACTGACCATTCCCCACCCCGCTGACCATTCCCCACCCCGCTGACCATTCCCTGTCCCACTGACCATTCCCCGTCCCACTGACCATTCCCCGTCCCACTGACCATTCCCCGTCCCACTGACCATTCCCCGTCCCACTGACCATTCCCCAGCCCACTGACCATTCACCATCCCACAGACCATTCCCCGTCCTACTGACCATTCCCTTTCCCACTGACCATTCCCCACTCGGCTGACCATTCCCTGTCCCACTGACCATTCCCTGTCCCACTGGCCATTCCCCACCCCACTGACCATTCACCGTGCCACTGATCATTCCACACCCCACTGACCATTCCCTGTCCCACTGATCATTCCCAACCCCACTGACCCTTCCCCACCCCACTGACCATTCCCCACCCCACTGACCATTCCCTAACCCACTGACCATTCCCTGTCCAACTTACCATTCCCCGTCCCACTGACCATTCCCCGTCCCACTGACCATTCCCCGTCCCACTGACCATTCCCTGTCCCACTGACCATTCCCTGTCCCACTGATCATTCCCTGTCCCTCTGACCATTCCCCGTCCCACTGACCATTCCCTGTCCCACTGACCATTCCCTGTCCCACTGACCGTTCCCCGTCCCACTGACCGTTCCCAGTCCCACTGACCGTTCCCAGTCCCACTGACCGTTCCCCACCCCACTGACCATTCCCCACCCCACTGACCATTCCCCAACCCACTGACCATTCCCTGTCCCACTGATCATTCCCAACCCCACTGACCCTTCCCCACCCCACTGACCATTCCCCACCCCACTGACCATTCCCCGACCCACTGACCATTCCCTGTCCCACTGACCATTCCCCACCCCACTGACCATTCCCCGTCCCACTGACCATTGCCCGTCCCACTGACCATTGCCCGTCCCACTGACCATTTCCCGTCCCACTGACCATTCCCTGCCCCACTGACCATTCCCTGTCCCACTGACCATTCCCCGTCCCAATGACCTTTCCCCGCCCTGCTGACCATTCCCATACCACTGACCATTCCCTGTCCCACTGACCATTCCCCGCCCCACTGACCATTCCACGTCCCACTGAGCATTCCCTGTCCCACTGACCATTCCGTGTCCCAGTGACCTTTCCCCATCCCACTGACCATTCCCCACCCCACTGACCATTCACCGTCCCACAGACCATTGCCCACCCCACTGACCAATCCCCGTCCCACTGACCATTCCCCACCCCACTGACCATTCCCCACCCCATTGACCCCTCCCTGTCCTACTGACCATTCCCCGTCCCACTGACCATTCGCCGTCCCACTGACCATTCCCTGTCCCACTGACCATTCCCCGCCCTACTGACCATTCACCACCCCACTGACCATTCACCGTCCCACTGACCATTCCCCACCCCGCTGACCTTTCCCCGCCCCGCTGACCATTCCCATCCCACTGACCATTCCCCGCCCCGCTGACCATTCCCTGTCCCACTGACCAATCCCCATCCCACTGACCATTTCCCGTCCCACTGACCATTCCCCGTCCCACTGACCATTCCCCGTCCCACTGACCATTCCACGTCCCACTGACCATTCCCCACCCCACTGACCATTCCCCGTCCCAATGACCATTCCCCGTCCCACTGACCGTTCCCCGTCCTGCTGACCATTCCCTGTCTCACTGACCATTCCCCACCCCGCTGACCATTCCCCACCCCGCTGACCATTCCCTGTCCCACTGACCATTCCCCGTCCCACTGACCATTCCCTGTCCCACTGACCATTCCCCGTCCCACTGACCATTCCCCGTCCCACTGACCATTCCCCAGCCCACTGACCATTCACCATCCCACAGACCATTCCCCGTCCTACTGACCATTCCCTTTCCCACTGACCATTCCCCACTCGGCTGACCATTCCCTGTCCCACTGACCATTCCCTGTCCCACTGGCCATTCCCCACCCCACTGACCATTCCCTGTCCCACTGATCATTCCCAACCCCACTGACCCTTCCCCACCCCACTGACCATTCCCCACCCCACTGACCATTCCCTGACCCACTGACCATTCCCTGTCCAACTGACCATTCCCCACCCCACTGACCATTCCCCACCCCACTGACCATTCCCCGTCCCACTGACCATTCCCCGTCCCACTGACCATTCCCTGTCCCACTGACCATTCCCTGTCCCACTGATCATTCCCTGTCCCTCTGACCATTCCCCGTCCCACTGACCATTCCCCGTCCCACTGACCATTCCCTGTCCCACTGACCATTCCCCGTACCACTGACCATTCCCCGTCCCACTGACCGTTCCCAGTCCCACTGACCGTTCCCCACCCCACTGACCATTCCCCACCCCACTGACCATTCCCCACCCCGCTGACCATTCCCTGTCCCACTGACAATTCCCTGTCCCACTGACCATTCCCGGTCCCACTGACCATTCCTCACCCCCACTGACCATTCCCTGTCCCACTGACCATTCCCTGTCCTACTGACCATTCCAAACCCCAATGACCATTGCCCCCACCGCTGACTATTCCCCGTCCCACTGATCATTCCCCGTCCTACTGACCATTCCCTTTCCCACTGACCATTCCCCACTCGGCTGACCATTCCCTGTCCCACTGACCATTCCCTGTCCCACTGGCCATTCCCCACCCCACTGACCATTCACCGTGCCACTGACCATTCCCCAACCCACTGACCATTCCCTGTCCCACTGATCATTCCCAACCCCACTGACCCTTCCCCACCCCACTGACCATTCCCCACCCCACTGACCATTCCCCGACCCACTGACCATTCCCTGTCCCACTGACCATTCCCCACCCCACTGACCATACCCCGTCCCACTGACCATTGCCCGTCCCACTGACCATTGCCCGTCCCACTGACCATTCGCCGTCCCACTGACCATTCCCCGTCCCACTGACCATTTCCCGTCCCACTGACCATTCCCTGTCCCACTGACCATTCCCTGTCCCACTGACCATTCCCCGTCCCAATGACCTTTCCCCGCCCTGCTGACCATTCCCATACCACTGACCATTCCCTGTCCCACTGACCATTCCCCACCCCACTGACCATTCACCGTCCCACAGACCATTCCCCACCCCACTGACCAATCCCCGTCCCACTGACCATTCCCCACCCCACTGACCATTCCCCACCCCATTGACCCCTCCCTGTCCTACTGACCATTCCCCGTCCCACTGACCATTCGCCGTCCCACTGACCATTCCCCGTCCCACTGACCATTCCCCGCCCTACTGACCATTCACCACCCCACTGACCATTCACCGTCCCACTGACCTTTCCCCGCCCCGCTGACCTTTCCCCGCCCCGCTGACCATTCCCATCCCACTGACCATTCCCCGCCATGCTGACCATTCCCCGTCCCACTGACCATTCCCCGTCCCACTGACCATTCCCCGCCCCACTGACCATTCCACGTCCCACTGACCATTCCCCACCCCACTGACCATTCCCCGTCCCAATGACCATTCCCCGTCCCACTGACCGTTCCCCGTCCTGCTGACCATTCCCTGTCTCACTGACCATTCCCCACGCCGCTGACCATTCCCCACCCCGCTGACCATTCCCTGTCCCACTGACCATTCCCCGTCCCACTGACCATTCCCTGTCCCACTGACCATTCCCCGTCCCACTGACCATTCCCCGTCCCACTGACCATTCCCCAGCCCACTGACCATTCACCATCCCACAGACCATTCCCCGTCCTACTGACCATTCCCTTTCCCACTGACCATTCCCCACTCGGCTGACCATTCCCTGTCCCACTGACCATTCCCTGTCCCACTGGCCATTCCCCACCCCACTGACCATTCACCGTGCCACTGATCATTCCCCACCCCACTGACCATTCCCTGTCCCACTGATCATTCCCAACCCCACTGACCCTTCCCCACCCCACTGACCATTCCCCACCCCACTGACCATTCCCTGACCCACTGACCATTCCCTGTCCAACTGACCATTCCCCACCCCACTGACCATTCCCCGTCCCACTGACCATTCCCCGTCCCACTGACCATTCCCCGTCCCACTGACCATTCCCTGTCCCACTGACCATTCCCTGTCCCACTGATCATTCCCTGTCCCTCTGACCATTCCCCGTCCCACTGACCATTCCCTGTCCCACTGACCATTCCCTGTCCCACTGACCATTCCCTGTCCCACTGACCATTCCCCGTACCACTGACCATTCCCCGTCCCACTGACCGTTCCCAGTCCCACTGACCGTTCCCCACCCCACTGACCATTCCCCACCCCACTGACTATTCCCCACCCCGCTGACCATTCCCTGTCCCACTGACAATTCCCTGTCCCACTGACCATTCCCGGTCCCACTGACCATTCCTCACCCCCACTGACCATTCCCTGTCCCACTGACCATTCCCTGTCCTACTGACCATTCCAAACCCCAATGACCATTGCCCCCACCGCTGACTATTCCCCGTCCCACTGATCATTCCCCGTCCTACTGACCATTCCCTGTCCCACTGACCATTCCCCGGCCCACTGACCATTCCCCGCCCCGCTGACCATTCCCCGTCCTACTGACCATTCCCTTTCCCACTGACCATTCCCCACTCGGCTGACCATTCCCTGTCCCACTGACCATTCCCTGTCCCACTGGCCATTCCCCACCCCACTGACCATTCACCGTGCCACTGACCATTCCCCAACCCACTGACCATTCCCTGTCCCACTGATCATTCCCAACCCCACTGACCCTTCCCCACCCCACTGACCATTCCCCACCCCACTGACCATTCCCCGACCCACTGACCATTCCCTGTACCACTGACCATTCCCCACCCCACTGACCATTCCCCGTCCCACTGACCATTCCCCGTCCCACTGACCATTGCCCGTCCCACTGACCATTCGCCGTCCCACTGACCATTCCCCGTCCCACTGACCATTTCCCGTCCCACTGACCATTCCCTGCCCCACTGACCATTCCCTGTCCCACTTACCATTCCCCGTCCCAATGACCTTTCCCCGCCCTGCTGACCATTCCCATACCACTGACCATTCCCTGTCCCACTGACCATTCCCCGCCCCACTGACCATTCCACGTCCCACTGACCATTCCCTGTCCCACTGACCATTCCGTGTCCCAGTGACCTTTCCCCATCCCACTGACCATTCCCCACCCCATTGACCCCTCCCTGTCCTACTGACCATTCCCCGTCCCACTGACCATTCGCCGTCCCACTGACCATTCCCTGTCCCACTGACCATTCCCCGCCCCGCTGACCTTTCCCCGCCCCGCTGACCATTCCCATCCTACTGACCATTCCCCACCCCGCTGACCATTCCCCCCCCGCTGACCATTCCCTGTCCCACTGACCATTCCCCGTCCCACTGACCATTCCCTGTCCCACTGACCATTCCCCGTCCCACTGACCATTCCCCGTCCCACTGACCATTCCCCAGACCACTGACCATTCACCATCCCACAGACCATTCCCCGTCCTACTGACCATTCCCTTTCCCACTGACCATTCCCCACTCGGCTGACCATTCCCTGTCCCACTGACCATTCCCTGTCCCACTGGCCATTCCCCACCCCACTGACCATTCACCGTGCCACTGATCATTCCCCACCCCACTGACCATTCCCTGTCCAACTGACCATTCCCCACCCCACTGACCATTCCCCACCCCACTGACCATTCCCCGTCCCACTGACCATTCCCCGTCCCACTGACCATTCCCCGTCCCACTGACCATTCCCCGTCCCGCTGACCATTCCCCACCCCAATGACCTTTCCCCGCCCTGCTGACCATTGCCCGTCCCACTGACCATTGCCCGTCCCACTGACCATTGCCCGTCCCACTGACCATTGCCCGTCCCACTGACCATTGCCCGTCCCACTGACCATTCCCCGCCCCACTGACCATTCCCCGCCCCACTGACCATTCCATGTCCCACTGACCATTCCTGTCCCACTGACCATTCCGTGTCCCAGTGACCATTCCCCATCCCACTGACCATTCCCCACCCCACTGACCATTCACCGTCCCACAGACCATTCCCCACCCCACTGACCAATCCCCGTCCCACTGACCATTCCCCAACCCACTGACCATTCCCCACCCCATTGACCCCTCCCTGTCCTACTGACCATTCCCCGTCCCACTGACCATTCGCCGTCCCACTGACCATTCCCTGTCCCACTGACCATTCCCCGCCCTACTGACCATTCCCCACCTCACTGACCATTCCCAGTCCCACTGACCATTCCCCACCCCGCTGACCATTCCCCACCCCGCTGACCATTCCCCACCCCGCTGACCATTCCCTGTCTGACTGACCATTCCCTGTCCCACTGACCATTCCCTGTCCCACTGACCATTCCCCGTCCCACTGACCATTCCCCGTCCCACTGACCATTCCCCGTCCCACTGACCATTCCATGTCTCACTGACCATTCCCCACCCCACTGGCCAATCCCCACCTCACTGACCATTCCCCGTCCCACTGACCATTCCCCACCCCGCTGACCATTCCTCACCCCGCTGACCATTCCCCGTCCCAATGACCATTCCCCGTCCCACTGACCATTCCCCGCCCCACTGACCATTCCACGTCCCACTGACCATTCCTCACCCCACTGACCATTCCCCGTCCCAATGACCATTCCCTGTCCCACTGACCGTTCCCCGTCCTGCTGACCATTCCCCGTCCCACTGACCATTCCCCAGCCTACTGACCATTTACCGTCCCACAGACCATTCCCCGTCCTACTGACCATTCCCTTTCCCACTGACCATTCCCCACTCAGCTGACCATTCCCTGTCCCACTGGCCATTCCCCACCCCACTGACCATTCACCGTGCCACTGATCATTCCCCACCCCACTGACCATTCCGTGTCCCACTGATCATTCCCAACCCCACTGACCCTTCCCCACCCCATTGACCATTCCCCACCCCACTGACCATTCCCTGACCCACTGACCATTCCCTGTCCAACTGACCATTCCCCACCCCACTGACCATTGCCCGTCCCACTGACCATTTCCCGTCCCACTGACCATTTCCCGTCCCACTGACCATTCGCCGTCCCACTGACCATTTCCCGTCCGACTGACCATTTCCCGTCCCACTGACCATTCCCCGTCCCACTGACCATTCCCTGTCCCACTGACCATTTCTCACCACAATGACCTTTCCCCGCCCTGCTGACCATTCCCATACCACTGACCATTGCCCGTCCCACGGACCATTGCCTGTCCCACTGACCATTGCCCGTCCCACTGACCATTCCCCGCCCCACTGACCATTCCACGTCCCACTGACCATTCCCTGTCCCACTGACCATTCCGTGTCCCAGTGACCATTCCCCATCCCACGGACCATTCCCCACCCCACTGACCATTCACCGTCCCACAGACCATTCCCCACCCCACTGACCAATCCCCGTCCCACTGACCATTCCCCACCCCACTGACCATTCCCCACCCCATTGACCCCTCCCTGTCCTACTGACCATTCCCCGTCCCACTGACCATTCGCCGTCCCACTGACCATTCCCTGTCCCACTGACCATTCCCCGCCCTACTGACCATTCCCCACCTCACTGACCATTCCCAGTCCCACTGACCATTCCCCACCCCGCTGACCATTCCCCACCCCGCTGACCATTCCCCCCCCCACTGACCATTCCCTGTCCCACTGACCATTCCCCGTCCCACTGACCATTCCCCGTCCCACTGACCATTCCCCGTCCCACTGACCATTCCATGTCTCACTGACCATTCCCCACCCCACTGGCCAATCCCCACCTCACTGACCATTCCCCGTCCCACTGACCATTCCCCGTCCCACTGACCATTCCCCGCCCCACTGACCATTCCACGTCCCACTGACCATTCCCCACCCCACTGACCATTCCCCGTCCCACTGGCCGTTCCCCGTCCTGCTGACGATTCCCTGTCTCACTGACCATTCCCCAGCCCGCTGACCATTCCCCAGCCCGCTGACCATTCCCCACCCCGCTGACCATTCCCTGTCCCACTGACCATTCCCCGTCCCACTGACCATTCCCCGTCCCACTGACCATTCCCCACCCCACTGACCATTCCCCAGCCCACTGACCATTCACCGTCCCACAGACCATTCCCCGTCCTACTGACCATTCCCTTTCCCACTGACCATTCCCCACTCGGCTGACCATTCCCTGTCCCACTTGCCATTCCCCACCCCACTGACCATTCACCGTGCCACTGATCATTCCCCACCCCACTGACCATTCCCTGTCCCACTGATCATTCCCAACCCCACTGACCCTTCCCCACCCCATTGACCATTCCCCACCCCACTGACCATTCCCTGACCCACTGACCATTCCCTGTCCAACTGACCATTCCCCACCCCACTGACCATTCCCCGTCCCACTGACCATTGCCCGTCCCACTGACCATTGCCCGTCACACTGACAATTCGCCGTCCCACTGACCATTTCCCGTCCCACTGACCATTTCCCGTCCCACTGACCATTCCCCGTCCCACTGACCATTCCCTGTCCCGCTGACCATTCCCCACCCCAATGACCTTTCCCCGCCCTGCTGACCATTCCCATACCACTGACCATTGCCCGTCCCACTGACCATTGCCCGTCCCACTGACCATTGCCCGTCCCACTGACCATTCCCCGCCCCACTGACCATTCCACGTCCCACTGACCATTCCCTGTCCCACTGACCATTCCGTGTCCCAGTGACCATTCCCCATCCCACTGACCATTCCCCACCCCACTGACCATTCACCGTCCCACAGACCATTCCAGACTCCACTGACCAATCCCCGTCCCACTGACCATTCCCCACCCCACTGACCATTCCCCACCCCATTGACCCCTCCCTGTCCCACTGACCATTCCCCGTCCCACTGACCATTCGCCGTCCCACTGACCATTCCCTGTCCCACTGACCATTCCCCGCCCTACTGACCATTCCCCACCTCACTGACCATTCCCAGTCCCACTGACCATTCCCCACCCCGCTGACCATTCCCCACCCCGCTGACCATTCCCCACCCCACTGACCATTCCCTGTCCCACTGACCATTCCCCGTCCCACTGACCATTCCCCGTCCCACTGACCATTCCCCGTCCCACTGACCATTCCATGTCTCACTGACCATTCCCCACCCCACTGGCCAATCCCCACCTCACTGACCATTCCCCGTCCCACTGACCATTCCCCACCCCGCTGACCATTCCTCACCCCGCTGACCATTCCCCGTCCCACTGACCATTCCCCGTCCCACTGACCATTCCCTGTCCCACTGACCATTCCCTGTCCCACTGAACATTCCCCGTCCCATTGACCATTCCCCACCCCAATGACCATTCCCCGTACCACTGACCATTCCCCGTCCCAATGATCATTCCCCTTCCCACTGACCGTTCCCCACCCCACTGACCATTCCCCACCCCGCTGACCATTCCCCGTCCTACTGACCATTCCCTTTCCCACTGACCATTCCCGACTCGGCTGATCATTCCCCGTCCCACTGACCATTGCCCGTCCCACTGACAATTCCCCGTCCCACTGACCATTCCCCAGCCCACTGACCATTCACCGTCCCACAGACCATTCCCCGCCCCGCTGACCATTCCCTGTCCCACTGAACATTCCCCTTCCCACTGACCATTCCCCACCCCAATGACCATTCCCCGTACCACTGACCATTCCCCGTCCCAATGATCATTCCCCTTCCCACTGACCATTCCCCACCCCACTGACCATTCCCCACCCCGCTGACCATTCCCCGTCCTACTGACCATTCCCTATCCCACTGACCATTCCAGACTCGGCTGATCATTCCCCGTCCCGCTGACCATTCCCCACCCCACTGACCATTCCCCACCCCATTGACCCCTCCCCGTCCCACTGACCATTCCCCGTCCCACTGACCATTCGCCGTCCCACTGACCATTCCCTGTCCCACTGGCCATTCCCCACCCCACTGACCATTCACCGTGCCACTGATCATTCCCCACCCCACTGACCATTCCGTGTCCCACTGATCATTCCCAACCCCACTGACCCTTCCCCACCCCATTGACCATTCCCCACCCCACTGACCATTCCCTGACCCACTGACCATTCCCTGTCCAACTGACCATTCCCCACCCCACTGACCATTGCCCGTCCCACTGACCATTTCCCGTCCCACTGACCATTCCCCGTCCCACTGACCATTCCCCGTCCCACTGACCATTCCCCGTCCCACTGACCATTCCATGTCTCACTGACCATTCCCCACCCCACTGGCCAATCCCCACCTCACTGACCATTCCCCGTCCCACTGACCATTCCCCACCCCGCTGACCATTCCTCACCCCGCTGACCATTCCCCGTCCCACTGACCATTCCCCGTCCCACTGACCATTCCCTGTCCCACTGACCATTCCCCGTCCCACTGACCATTCCCCGTCCCACTGACCATTCCCCAGCCCACTGACCATTCACCGTCCCACAGACCATTCCCCGCCCCGCTGACCATTCCCTGTCCCACTGAACATTCCCCGTCCCACTGACCATTCCCCACCTTAATGACCATTCCCCGTACCACTGACCATTCCCCGTCCCACTGACCATTCCCCGTCCCACTGACCATTCCCCGTCCCACTGACCATTCCATGTCTCACTGACCATTCCCCACCCCACTGGCCAATCCCCACCTCACTGACCATTCCCCGTCCCACTGACCATTCCCCACCCCGCTGACCATTCCTCACCCCGCTGACCATTCCCCGTCCCACTGACCATTCCCCGTCCCACTGACCATTCCCTGTCCCACTGACCATTCCCTGTCCCACTGAACATTCCCCGTCCCATTGACCATTCCCCACCCCAATGACCATTCCCCGTACCACTGACCATTCCCCGTCCCAATGATCATTCCCCTTCCCACTGACCGTTCCCCACCCCACTGACCATTCCCCACCCCGCTGACCATTCCCCGTCCTACTGACCATTCCCTTTCCCACTGACCATTCCCGACTCGGCTGATCATTCCCCGTCCCACTGACCATTGCCCGTCCCACTGACAATTCCCCGTCCCACTGACCATTCCCCAGCCCACTGACCATTCACCGTCCCACAGACCATTCCCCGCCCCGCTGACCATTCCCTGTCCCACTGAACATTCCCCTTCCCACTGACCATTCCCCACCCCAATGACCATTCCCCGTACCACTGACCATTCCCCGTCCCAATGATCATTCCCCTTCCCACTGACCATTCCCCACCCCACTGACCATTCCCCACCCCGCTGACCATTCCCCGTCCTACTGACCATTCCCTATCCCACTGACCATTCCAGACTCGGCTGATCATTCCCCGTCCCGCTGACCATTCCCCACCCCACTGACCATTCCCCACCCCATTGACCCCTCCCCGTCCCACTGACCATTCCCCGTCCCACTGACCATTCGCCGTCCCACTGACCATTCCCTGTCCCACTGGCCATTCCCCACCCCACTGACCATTCACCGTGCCACTGATCATTCCCCACCCCACTGACCATTCCGTGTCCCACTGATCATTCCCAACCCCACTGACCCTTCCCCACCCCATTGACCATTCCCCACCCCACTGACCATTCCCTGACCCACTGACCATTCCCTGTCCAACTGACCATTCCCCACCCCACTGACCATTGCCCGTCCCACTGACCATTTCCCGTCCCACTGACCATTCCCCGTCCCACTGACCATTCCCCGTCCCACTGACCATTCCCCGTCCCACTGACCATTCCATGTCTCACTGACCATTCCCCACCCCACTGGCCAATCCCCACCTCACTGACCATTCCCCGTCCCACTGACCATTCCCCACCCCGCTGACCATTCCTCACCCCGCTGACCATTCCCCGTCCCACTGACCATTCCCCGTCCCACTGACCATTCCCTGTCCCACTGACCATTCCCCGTCCCACTGACCATTCCCCGTCCCACTGACCATTCCCCAGCCCACTGACCATTCACCGTCCCACAGACCATTCCCCGCCCCGCTGACCATTCCCTGTCCCACTGAACATTCCCCGTCCCACTGACCATTCCCCACCTTAATGACCATTCCCCGTACCACTGACCATTCCCCGTCCCAATGATCATTCCCCTTCCCACTGACCATTCCCCACCCCGCTGACCATTCCCCGTCTTACTGACCATTCCCTTTCCCACTGACCATTCCCGACTCGGCTGATCATTCCCCGTCCCACTGACCATTGCCCGTCCCACTGACAATTCCCCGTCCCACTGACCATTCCCTGTCCCACTGACCATTCCCCACCCCACTGACCATTCCCTGTCCCACTGACCATTCCCCATCCCACTGACCATTCCCCACCCCACTTACCATTCACCGTCCCACAGACAATTCCCCACCCCACGGACTAATCCCCATCCCACTGACCATTCCCCACCCAACTGACCATTCCCCACCCCATTGACCCCTCCCTGTCCTACTGACCATTCCCCGTCCCACTGACCATTCGCCGTCCCACTAACCATTCCCTGTCCCACTGACCATTCCCCGCCCTACTGACCATTCCCCACCCCACTGACCATTCGCCGTCCCACTGACCATTCCCCGCCCCGCTGACCTTTCCCCGCCCCGCTGACAATTCCCATCCCACTGACCATTCCCCGCCCCGCTGACCATTCCCTGTCCCACTGACCATACCCCGTCCCACTGACCATTCCCCGCCCCGCTGACCATTCCACGTCCCACTGACCATTCCCTGTCCCACTGACCACTCCGTGTCCCAGTGACCATTCCCCATCCCACTGACCATTCCCCACCCCACTCACCATTCACCGTCCCACAGACAATTCCCCACCCCACTGACCAATCCCCGTCCCACTGACCATTCCCTGTCCCACTGGCCATTCCCCACCTCACTGACCATTCCCCGTCCCACTGACCATTCCCTGTCCCACTGACCATTCCCCGCCCTACTGACCATTCCCCACCCCACTGACCATTCACCGTCCCACTGACCATTCCCTGCCCCGCTGACGATTCTCTGTCCCGCTGACCATTCCCCGTCCCACTGACCATTCCCTGCCCCACTGACCATTCCACGTCCCACTGACCATTCCCTGTCCCCCTGACCATTCCCCGTCCCACTGAACATTCCATGTCCCACTGACCATTCCCCGCCCCACTGACCATTCCCCACCCCACTGACCATTCAATGTCCCAGTGACCTATCCCCACGTCGCTGACCATTCCACGCCCCGCTGACCATTCCCCGTCCCACTGACCATTCGCCGTTCCACTGACCATTCCCTGTCCCACTGACCATTCCCCACCCTACTGACCATTCCTCACCCCACTGACCATTCACCGTCCCACTGACCATTCCCCGCCCCGCTGACCTTTCCCCGCCCCACTGACCATTCCCATCCAACTGACCATTCCCTGCCCCACTGACCATTCCCCGTCCCACCTACCATTCCCCGTCCCACTGACCATTCCCCGCCCCACTGACCATTCCCTGTCCCACTGACCATTCCCCACCCCACTGACCATTCCCCGTCCCACTGACCATTCCCCGTCCCACTGACCGTTCCCCGTCCTGCTCACCACTCCCTGTCTCACTGACCTTTCCCCACCCCACTGACCATTCCCCGCCACACTGACCATTCCCACCCCACTGACCATTCCCCGTACCACTGATCATTCCCCGTCCCACTGATCATTCCCCGTCCCACTGACCATTCCCCACCCCACTGACCATTCCCCACCCCACTGACCATTCCCCACCCCATTGACAGCTCCCATTCCCACTGACCATTCCCCGTACCACTGACCATTCCTATCCCACTGACCATTCCCCACCCCAGTGACCATTCCGTGTCCCACGGACCATTCCCCACCCCACTGACCATTCCCCACCCCACTGACCATTCCCCACCCCACTGACCATTCCCCGTCCCTCTGACCATTCCCCACCCCGCTGACCATTCCCCACCCCGCTGACCATTCCCCACCCCGCTGATCATTCCCCACCCCACTGACCATTCCCCACCCCAATTGACCCCTCCCTGTCCCACTGACCATTCCCCAGCCCACTGACCATTCCCCGCCCCGCTGACCATTCCCCGTTATACTGACCATTCCCTTTCCCACTGACCATTCCCCACTCGGCTGATCATTCCCTGTCCCACTGACCATTCCCCGTCCCACTGACCATTCCCTGTCTCACTGACCATTCCCCACCCCACTGACCATTCCCTGTCTCACTGACCATTCCCATCCCACTGATCATTCCCCGTCCCACTGACCATTCCCCGTCCCACTGACCATTCCCCGTTATACTGACCATTCCCTTTCCCACTGACCATTCCCCACTCGGCTGATCATTCCCCACCCCACTGACCATTCACCGTCCCACTGACCATTCCCCGTCCCACTGACCTTTCCCCGCCCCTCTGACCATTCCCATCCCACTGACCATTCCCTGCCCCACTGACCATTCCCTGCCCCACTGACCTTACCCTGTCCCACTGACCATTCCCCGTCCCACCTACCATTCCCCGCCCCACTGACCATTCCCCGTCCCACTGACCATTCCCCACCCCACTGACCATTCCCCGTCCCACTGACCGTTCCCCGTCCTGCTGACCATTCCCTGTCCCACTGACCATTCCCCACCCCGCTGACCATTCCCCACCCCACTTACCATTCCCTGTCCCACTGACAATTCCCTACCCCACTGACCATTCCCCACCCTACTTACCATTCCCCGCCCCACTGACCATTCCCACCCCACTGACCATTCCCACCCCACTGACCATTCCCCGTACCACTGACCATTCCCCGTCCCACTGATCATTCCCCGTCCCACTGACCATTCCCCACCCCACTGACCATTCCCCACCCCACTGACCATTCCCCACCCCATTGACAACTCCCATTCCCACTGACCATTCCCCGTACCACTGACCATTCCTATCCCACTGACCATTCCCCACCCCAGTGACCATTCCGTGTCCCACGGACCATTCCCCACCCCACTGACCATTCCCCACCCCACTGACCATTCCCCACCCCACTGACCATTCCCCGTCCCAATGACCACTCCCCACCCCGCTGACCATTCCCCACCCCGCTGACCATTCCCCACCCCGCTGACCATTCCCCACCCCACTGACCATTCCCCACCCCAATTGACCCCTCCCTGTCCTACTGACCATTCCCCGCCTCACTGACCATTCGCCGTCCCACTGACCATTCCCTGTCCCACTGACCATTCCCCGCCCTACTGACCATTCCCCACCCCACTGACCATTCACCGTCCCACTGACCATTCCCCGCCCCGCTGACCTTTCCCCGCCCCGCTGACCATTCCCATCCCACTGACCATTCCCCGCCCCGTTGACCATTCCCTGTCCCACAGACCATTCCCCATCCCACTGACCATTCCCCGCCCCATTGACCATTCCACGTCCCACTGACCATTCCCCGCCTCACTGACCATTCCCCGTCCCACTGACCATTCCCCACCCCGCTGACCATTCCCCACCCCGCTGACCATTCCCTGTCCCACTGACCATTCCCCGTCCCACTGAACATTCCCCGTCCAACTGACCATTCCCCGTCCCACTGACCATTCCCTGTCCCACTGACCATTCCCCGTCCCACTGACCATTCCCTGTCCCTCTGACCATTACCTGTCCCACTGACCATTCCGTGTCCCTGTGACCATTCCCCATCCCACTGACCATTCCCCAGCCCACTGACCATTCACCGTCCCATAGACCATTCCCCGCCCCGCTGACCATTCCCTGTCCCACTGACCATTCCCCGTCCCACTGACCATTCCCCACCCCACTGACCATTCCCCGTACCACTGACCATTCCCCGTCCCACTAATCATTCCCCGTCCCACTGACCGTTCCCCACCCCACTGACCATTCCCCACCCCGCTGACCATTCCCTGTCCCACTGACCATTCCCCGTCCCACTGACCATTCCCGGTCCCACTGACCATTCCCGGTCCCACTGACCATTCCTCTCCCCCACTGACCATTCCCCGTCCGACTGATCATTCCCCGTCCTACTGACCATTCCCTGTCCCACTGACCATTCCCCAGCCCACTGACCATTCCCCGCCCCGCTGACCATTCCCCGTCCTACTGCCCATTCCCTTTCCCACTGACCATTCCCCACTCGGCTGATCATTCCCTGTCCCACAGACCATTCCCTGTCCCACTGACCATTCCCCGTCCCCCTGACCATTCCCTGTCTCACTGACCATTCCCTGCCCCACTGACCATTCCCTGCCCCACTGACCTTTCCCTGTCCCACTGACCATTCCCCGTCCCACCTACCATTCCCCGCCCCACTGACCATTCCCCGTCCCACTGACCATTCCCCACCCCACTGACCATTCCCCGTCCCACTGACCGTTCCCCGTCCTGCTGACCATTCCCTGTCCCACTGACCATTCCCCACCCCGCTGACCATTCCCCACCCCACTTACCATTCCCTGTCCCACTGACAATTCCCTACCCCACTGACCATTCCCCACCCTACTTACCATTCCCCGCCCCACTGACCATTCCCACCCCACTGACCATTCCCACCCCACTGACCATTCCCCGTACCACTGACCATTCCCCGTCCCACTGATCATTCCCCGTCCCACTGACCATTCCCCACCCCACTGACCATTCCCCACCCCACTGACCATTCCCCACCCCATTGACAACTCCCATTCCCACTGACCATTCCCCGTACCACTGACCATTCCTATCCCACTGACCATTCCCCACCCCAGTGACCATTCCGTGTCCCACGGACCATTCCCCACCCCACTGACCATTCCCCACCCCACTGACCATTCCCCACCCCACTGACCATTCCCCGTCCCAATGACCACTCCCCACCCCGCTGACCATTCCCCACCCCGCTGACCATTCCCCACCCCGCTGACCATTCCCCACCCCACTGACCATTCCCCACCCCAATTGACCCCTCCCTGTCCTACTGACCATTCCCCGCCTCACTGACCATTCGCCGTCCCACTGACCATTCCCTGTCCCACTGACCATTCCCCGCCCTACTGACCATTCCCCACCCCACTGACCATTCACCGTCCCACTGACCATTCCCCGCCCCGCTGACCTTTCCCCGCCCCGCTGACCATTCCCATCCCACTGACCATTCCCCGCCCCGTTGACCATTCCCTGTCCCACAGACCATTCCCCATCCCACTGACCATTCCCCGCCCCATTGACCATTCCACGTCCCACTGACCATTCCCCGCCTCACTGACCATTCCCCGTCCCACTGACCATTCCCCACCCCGCTGACCATTCCCCACCCCGCTGACCATTCCCTGTCCCACTGACCATTCCCCGTCCCACTGAACATTCCCCGTCCAACTGACCATTCCCCGTCCCACTGACCATTCCCTGTCCCACTGACCATTCCCCGTCCCACTGACCATTCCCTGTCCCTCTGACCATTACCTGTCCCACTGACCATTCCGTGTCCCTGTGACCATTCCCCATCCCACTGACCATTCCCCAGCCCACTGACCATTCACCGTCCCATAGACCATTCCCCGCCCCGCTGACCATTCCCTGTCCCACTGACCATTCCCCGTCCCACTGACCATTCCCCACCCCACTGACCATTCCCCGTACCACTGACCATTCCCCGTCCCACTAATCATTCCCCGTCCCACTGACCGTTCCCCACCCCACTGACCATTCCCCACCCCGCTGACCATTCCCTGTCCCACTGACCATTCCCCGTCCCACTGACCATTCCCGGTCCCACTGACCATTCCCGGTCCCACTGACCATTCCTCTCCCCCACTGACCATTCCCCGTCCGACTGATCATTCCCCGTCCTACTGACCATTCCCTGTCCCACTGACCATTCCCCAGCCCACTGACCATTCCCCGCCCCGCTGACCATTCCCCGTCCTACTGCCCATTCCCTTTCCCACTGACCATTCCCCACTCGGCTGATCATTCCCTGTCCCACAGACCATTCCCTGTCCCACTGACCATTCCCCGTCCCCCTGACCATTCCCTGTCTCACTGACCATTCCCCACCCCACTGACCATTCCCTGTCCCACTGATCTTTCCCAAACCCACTGACCCTTCCCCACCCCACTTACCCTTCCCCACCCCACTGACCATTCCCCACCCCACTGACCATTCCCTTTCCCACTGACCATTCCCCACCCCACTGACCATTCCCCACCCCACTGACCATTCCCCGTCCCACTGACCATTCCCCAGCCCACTGACCATTCCCCAGCCCACTGACCATTCACCGTCCCACAGACCATTCCCCGCCCCGCTGACCATTCCCCGTCCCACTGACCATTCCCATCCCACTGATCATTCCCCGTCCCACTGACCATTCCCCGTCCCACTGACCATTCCCTGTCCCACTGACCATTCCCCGTCCCACTGACCATTCCCTGTCTCACTGACCATTCCCCACCCCACTGACCATTCCCCACCCCACTGATCTTCCCCACCCCACTGACCATTCCCTGTCCCGCTGACCATTCCCCACCCCAGTGACCATTCCCTGTCCCGCTGACCATTCCGTGTCCCAGTGACCATTCCCCATCCCACTGACCATTCCCCAGCCCACTGACCATTCACCGTCCCACAGACCATTCCCCGCCCCGCTGACCATTCCCCGTCCCACTGACCATTCCCCGTCCCACTGACCATTCCCCACCCAACTGACCATTCCCCACCCCACTGACCATTCCCCACCTGACTGACCATTCCCTGTCTCACTGACCATTCCCATCCCACTGATCATTCCCCGTCCCACTGAACATTCCATGTCCCACTGACCATTCCCCGCTCCACTGACCATTCCCCACCCCACTGACCATTCACTGTCCCAGTGACCTATCCCCACGTCGCTGACCATTCCACGCCCCGCTGACCATTCGCCGTCCCACTGATCATTCGCCGTCCCACTGACCATTCCCTGTCCCACTGACCATTCCCCACCCTACTGACCATTCCCCACCCCACTGACCATTCACCGTCCCACTGACCATTCCCCGTCCCACTGACCTTTCCCCGCCCCTCTGACCATTCCCATCCCACTGACCATTCCCTGCCCCACTGACCATTCCCTGCCCCACTGACCATTCCCTGTCCCACTGACCATTCCCCGTCCCACCTACCATTCCCCGCCCCACTGACCATTCCCCGTCCCACTGACCATTCCCCACCCCACTGACCATTCCCCGTCCCACTGACCGTTCCCCGTCCTGCTGACCATTCCCTGTCCCACTGACCATTCCCCACCCCGCTGACCATTCCCCACCCCACTTACCATTCCCTGTCCCACTGACAATTCCCTACCCCACTGACCATTCCCCACCCTACTTACCATTCCCCGCCCCACTGACCATTCCCACCCCACTGACCATTCCCACCCCACTGACCATTCCCCGTACCACTGACCATTCCCCGTCCCACTGATCATTCCCCGTCCCACTGACCATTCCCCACCCCACTGACCATTCCCCACCCCACTGACCATTCCCCACCCCATTGACAGCTCCCATTCCCACTGACCATTCCCCGTACCACTGACCATTCCTATCCCACTGACCATTCCCCACCCCAGTGACCATTCCGTGTCCCACGGACCATTCCCCACCCCACTGACCATTCCCCACCCCACTGACCATTCCCCACCCCACTGACCATTCCCCGTCCCTCTGACCATTCCCCACCCCGCTGACCATTCCCCACCCCGCTGACCATTCCCCACCCCGCTGACCATTCTCCACCCCACTGACCATTCCCCACCCCAATTGACCCCTCCCTGTCCCACTGACCATTCCCCAGCCCACTGACCATTCCCCGCCCCGCTGACCATTCCCCGTTATACTGACCATTCCCTTTCCCACTGACCATTCCCCACTCGGCTGATCATTCCCTGTCCCACTGACCATTCCCCGTCCCACTGACCATTCCCTGTCTCACTGACCATTCCCCACCCCACTGACCATTCCCTGTCTCACTGACCATTCCCATCCCACTGATCATTCCCCGTCCCACTGACCATTCCCCGTCCCACTGACCATTCCCTTTCCCACTGACCATTCCCTGTCCCACTGACCATTCCCCGTCCCACTGACCATTCCCCACCCCACTGACCATTCCCCACCCCACTGATCTTCCCCACCCCACTGACCATTCCCTGTCCCGCTGACCATTACCGAAACAGTGACCATTCCCTGTCCCGCTGACCATTCCGTGTCCCAGTGACCATTCCCTGTCCCGCTGACCATTCCGTGTCCCAGTGACCATTCCCCATCCACTGACCATTCCCCAGCCCAGTGACCATTCACCGTCCCACAGACCATTCCCCGCCCCGCTGACCATTCCCCGTCCCACTGACCATTCCCTGTCCCGCTGACCATTCCCCACCCCAGTGACCATTCCTTGTCCCGCTGACCATTCCGTGTCCCAGTGACCATTCCCCATCCCACTGACCATTCCCCAGCCCAGTGACCATTCACCGTCACACAGACCATTCCCCGCCCCGCTGACCATTCCCCGTCCCACTGACCATTCCCCGTCCCACTGACCATTCCCCACCCAACTGACCATTCCCCACCCCACTGACCATTCCCCACCTGACTGACCATTCCCTGTCTCACTGACCATTCCCATCCCACTGATCATTCCCCGTCCCACTGAACATTCCATGTCCCACTGACCATTCCCCGCTCCACTGACCATTCCCCACCCCACTGATCATTCACTGTCCCAGTGACCTATCCCCACATCGCTGACCATTCCACGCCCCGCTGACCATTCCCCGTCCCACTGACCATTCGCCGTCCCACTGACCATTCCCTGTCCCACTGACCATTCCCCACCCCAGTGACCATTCCGTGTCCCACGGACCATTCCCCACCCCACTGACCATTCCCCACCCCACTGACCATTCCCCACCCCACTGACCATTCCCCGTCCCTCTGACCATTCCCCACCCCGCTGACCATTCCCCACCCCGCTGACCATTCCCCACCCCGCTGATCATTCCCCACCCCACTGACCATTCCCCACCCCAATTGACCCCTCCCTGTCCCACTGACCATTCCCCAGCCCACTGACCATTCCCCGCCCCGCTGACCATTCCCCGTTATACTGACCATTCCCTTTCCCACTGACCATTCCCCACTCGGCTGATCATTCCCTGTCCCACTGACCATTCCCCGTCCCACTGACCATTCCCTGTCTCACTGACCATTCCCCACCCCACTGACCATTCCCTGTCTCACTGACCATTCCCATCCCACTGATCATTCCCCGTCCCACTGACCATTCCCCGTCCCACTGACCATTCCCCGTTATACTGACCATTCCCTTTCCCACTGACCATTCCCCACTCGGCTGATCATTCCCCACCCCACTGACCATTCACCGTCCCACTGACCATTCCCCGTCCCACTGACCTTTCCCCGCCCCTCTGACCATTCCCATCCCACTGACCATTCCCTGCCCCACTGACCATTCCCTGCCCCACTGACCTTTCCCTGTCCCACTGACCATTCCCCGTCCCACCTACCATTCCCCGCCCCACTGACCATTCCCCGTCCCACTGACCATTCCCCACCCCACTGACCATTCCCCGTCCCACTGACCGTTCCCCGTCCTGCTGACCATTCCCTGTCCCACTGACCATTCCCCACCCCGCTGACCATTCCCCACCCCACTTACCATTCCCTGTCCCACTGACAATTCCCTACCCCACTGACCATTCCCCACCCTACTTACCATTCCCCGCCCCACTGACCATTCCCACCCCACTGACCATTCCCACCCCACTGACCATTCCCCGTACCACTGACCATTCCCCGTCCCACTGATCATTCCCCGTCCCACTGACCATTCCCCACCCCACTGACCATTCCCCACCCCACTGACCATTCCCCACCCCATTGACAACTCCCATTCCCACTGACCATTCCCCGTACCACTGACCATTCCTATCCCACTGACCATTCCCCACCCCAGTGACCATTCCGTGTCCCACGGACCATTCCCCACCCCACTGACCATTCCCCACCCCACTGACCATTCCCCACCCCACTGACCATTCCCCGTCCCAATGACCACTCCCCACCCCGCTGACCATTCCCCACCCCGCTGACCATTCCCCACCCCGCTGACCATTCCCCACCCCACTGACCATTCCCCACCCCAATTGACCCCTCCCTGTCCTACTGACCATTCCCCGCCTCACTGACCATTCGCCGTCCCACTGACCATTCCCTGTCCCACTGACCATTCCCCGCCCTACTGACCATTCCCCACCCCACTGACCATTCACCGTCCCACTGACCATTCCCCGCCCCGCTGACCTTTCCCCGCCCCGCTGACCATTCCCATCCCACTGACCATTCCCCGCCCCGTTGACCATTCCCTGTCCCACAGACCATTCCCCATCCCACTGACCATTCCCCGCCCCATTGACCATTCCACGTCCCACTGACCATTCCCCGCCTCACTGACCATTCCCCGTCCCACTGACCATTCCCCACCCCGCTGACCATTCCCCACCCCGCTGACCATTCCCTGTCCCACTGACCATTCCCCGTCCCACTGAACATTCCCCGTCCAACTGACCATTCCCCGTCCCACTGACCATTCCCTGTCCCACTGACCATTCCCCGTCCCACTGACCATTCCCTGTCCCTCTGACCATTACCTGTCCCACTGACCATTCCGTGTCCCTGTGACCATTCCCCATCCCACTGACCATTCCCCAGCCCACTGACCATTCACCGTCCCATAGACCATTCCCCGCCCCGCTGACCATTCCCTGTCCCACTGACCATTCCCCGTCCCACTGACCATTCCCCACCCCACTGACCATTCCCCGTACCACTGACCATTCCCCGTCCCACTAATCATTCCCCGTCCCACTGACCGTTCCCCACCCCACTGACCATTCCCCACCCCGCTGACCATTCCCTGTCCCACTGACCATTCCCCGTCCCACTGACCATTCCCCGTCCCACTGACCATTCCCCGTCCCACTGACCATTCCCTGTCCCACTGACCATTCCCGGTCCCACTGACCATTCCCGGTCCCACTGACCATTCCTCTCCCCCACTGACCATTCCCCGTCCGACTGATCATTCCCCGTCCTACTGACCATTCCCTGTCCCACTGACCATTCCCCAGCCCACTGACCATTCCCCGCCCCGCTGACCATTCCCCGTCCTACTGCCCATTCCCTTTCCCACTGACCATTCCCCACTCGGCTGATCATTCCCTGTCCCACAGACCATTCCCTGTCCCACTGACCATTCCCCGTCCCCCTGACCATTCCCTGTCTCACTGACCATTCCCCACCCCACTGACCATTCCCTGTCCCACTGATCTTTCCCAAACCCACTGACCCTTCCCCACCCCACTTACCCTTCCCCACCCCACTGACCATTCCCCACCCCACTGACCATTCCCTTTCCCACTGACCATTCCCCACCCCACTGACCATTCCCCACCCCACTGACCATTCCCCGTCCCACTGACCATTCCCCAGCCCACTGACCATTCCCCAGCCCACTGACCATTCACCGTCCCACAGACCATTCCCCGCCCCGCTGACCATTCCCCGTCCCACTGACCATTCCCCGTCCCACTGACCATGCCCCACCCCACTGACCAATCCCACCCCACTGACCATTCCCCACCCCACTGACCATTCCCTGTCGCACTGACCATTCCCATCCCACTGATCATTCCCCGTCCCACTGACCATTCCCCGTCCCACTGACCATTGCCTGTCCAACTGATCATTCGCTGTCCCACTGACCATTCCCTGTCTCACTGACCATTCCCCACCCAACTGACCATTCCCCACCCCACTGATCTTCCCCACCCCACTGACCATTCCCTGTCTCACTGACCATTCCCATCCCAGTGACCATTCCCTGTCCCGCTGACCATTCCGTGTCCCAGTGACCATTCCCTGTCCCCCTGACCATTCCCCGTCCCACTGACCATTCCCTGTCCCACTGACCATTCCACGTCCCACTGACCATTCCCCGTCCCACTGACCATTCCCTGTCCCACTGACCATTCCGTGTCCCTGTGACCATTCCCCATCCCACTGACCATTCCCCAGACCACTGACCATTCACCGTCCCACTGACCATTCCCCGCCCCGCTGACCATTCCCTGTCCCACTGACCATTCCCCGTCCCACTGACCATTCCCCACCCCACTGACCATTACCCGTACCACTGACCATTCCCCGTCCCACTAATCATTCCCCGTCCCACTGACCGTTCCCCACCCCACTGACCATTCCCCACCCCGCTGACCATTCCCCTCCCCGCTGACAATTCCCTGTCCCACTGACCATTCCCTGTCCCACTGACCATTCCCCGTCCCACTGACCATTCCCCGTCCCACTGACCATTCCCTGTCCCACTGACCATTCCCTGTCTCACTGACCATTCCCGGTCCCACTGACCATTCCCTGTCCCACTGACCATTCCTCAGCCCACTGACCATTCCCCGCCCCGCTGACCATTCCCCGTTATACTGACCATTCCCTTTCCCACTGACCATTCCCCACTCGGCTGATCATTCCCTGTCCCACTGACTATTCCCCGTCCCACTGACCATTCCCCGTCCCACTGACCATTCCCTGTCTCACTGACCATTCCCCACCCCACTGACCATTCCCCGTCTCACTGACCATTCCCATCCCACTGATCATTCCCCGTCCCACTGACCATTCCCCGTCCCACTGACCATTCCCTGTCCCACTGACCATTCCCCGTCCCACTGACCATTCCCTGTCTCACTGACCATTCCCCACCCCACTGACCATTCCCCACCCCACTGATCTTCCCCACCCCACTGACCATTCCCTGTCCCGCTGACCATTCCCCACCCCAGTGACCATTCCCTGTCCCGCTGACCATTCCGTGTCCCAGTGACCATTCCCCATCCCACTGACCATTCCCCAGCCCACTGACCATTCACCGTCCCACAGACCATTCCCCGCCCCGCTGACCATTCCCCGTCCCACTGACCATTCCCCGTCCCACTGACCATTCCCCACCCAACTGACCATTCCCCACCCCACTGACCATTCCCCACCTGACTGACCATTCCCTGTCTCACTGACCATTCCCATCCCACTGATCATTCCCCGTCCCACTGAACATTCCATGTCCCACTGACCATTCCCCGCTCCACTGACCATTCCCCACCCCACTGACCATTCACTGTCCCAGTGACCTATCCCCACGTCGCTGACCATTCCACGCCCCGCTGACCATTCGCCGTCCCACTGATCATTCGCCGTCCCACTGACCATTCCCTGTCCCACTGACCATTCCCCACCCTACTGACCATTCCCCACCCCACTGACCATTCACCGTCCCACTGACCATTCCCCGTCCCACTGACCTTTCCCCGCCCCTCTGACCATTCCCATCCCACTGACCATTCCCTGCCCCACTGACCATTCCCTGCCCCACTGACCATTCCCTGTCCCACTGACCATTCCCCGTCCCACCTACCATTCCCCGCCCCACTGACCATTCCCCGTCCCACTGACCATTCCCCACCCCACTGACCATTCCCCGTCCCACTGACCGTTCCCCGTCCTGCTGACCATTCCCTGTCCCACTGACCATTCCCCACCCCGCTGACCATTCCCCACCCCACTTACCATTCCCTGTCCCACTGACAATTCCCTACCCCACTGACCATTCCCCACCCTACTTACCATTCCCCGCCCCACTGACCATTCCCACCCCACTGACCATTCCCACCCCACTGACCATTCCCCGTACCACTGACCATTCCCCGTCCCACTGATCATTCCCCGTCCCACTGACCATTCCCCACCCCACTGACCATTCCCCACCCCACTGACCATTCCCCACCCCATTGACAGCTCCCATTCCCACTGACCATTCCCCGTACCACTGACCATTCCTATCCCACTGACCATTCCCCACCCCAGTGACCATTCCGTGTCCCACGGACCATTCCCCACCCCACTGACCATTCCCCACCCCACTGACCATTCCCCACCCCACTGACCATTCCCCGTCCCTCTGACCATTCCCCACCCCGCTGACCATTCCCCACCCCGCTGACCATTCCCCACCCCGCTGACCATTCTCCACCCCACTGACCATTCCCCACCCCAATTGACCCCTCCCTGTCCCACTGACCATTCCCCAGCCCACTGACCATTCCCCGCCCCGCTGACCATTCCCCGTTATACTGACCATTCCCTTTCCCACTGACCATTCCCCACTCGGCTGATCATTCCCTGTCCCACTGACCATTCCCCGTCCCACTGACCATTCCCTGTCTCACTGACCATTCCCCACCCCACTGACCATTCCCTGTCTCACTGACCATTCCCATCCCACTGATCATTCCCCGTCCCACTGACCATTCCCCGTCCCACTGACCATTCCCTTTCCCACTGACCATTCCCTGTCCCACTGACCATTCCCCGTCCCACTGACCATTCCCCACCCCACTGACCATTCCCCACCCCACTGATCTTCCCCACCCCACTGACCATTCCCTGTCCCGCTGACCATTACCGAAACAGTGACCATTCCCTGTCCCGCTGACCATTCCGTGTCCCAGTGACCATTCCCTGTCCCGCTGACCATTCCGTGTCCCAGTGACCATTCCCCATCCACTGACCATTCCCCAGCCCAGTGACCATTCACCGTCCCACAGACCATTCCCCGCCCCGCTGACCATTCCCCGTCCCACTGACCATTCCCTGTCCCGCTGACCATTCCCCACCCCAGTGACCATTCCTTGTCCCGCTGACCATTCCGTGTCCCAGTGACCATTCCCCATCCCACTGACCATTCCCCAGCCCAGTGACCATTCACCGTCACACAGACCATTCCCCGCCCCGCTGACCATTCCCCGTCCCACTGACCATTCCCCGTCCCACTGACCATTCCCCACCCAACTGACCATTCCCCACCCCACTGACCATTCCCCACCTGACTGACCATTCCCTGTCTCACTGACCATTCCCATCCCACTGATCATTCCCCGTCCCACTGAACATTCCATGTCCCACTGACCATTCCCCGCTCCACTGACCATTCCCCACCCCACTGATCATTCACTGTCCCAGTGACCTATCCCCACATCGCTGACCATTCCACGCCCCGCTGACCATTCCCCGTCCCACTGACCATTCGCCGTCCCACTGACCATTCCCTGTCCCACTGACCATTCCCCACCCTACTGACCATTCCCCACCCCACTGATCATTCACCGTCCCACTGACCATTCCCCGTCCCACTGACCTTTCCCCGCCCCTCTGACCATTCCCATCCCACTGACCATTCCCTGCCCCACTGACCATTCCCTGTCCCACTGACCATTCCCCGTCCCACCTACCATTCCCCGCCCCACTGACCATTCCCCGTCCCACTGACCATTCCCCACCCCACTGACCATTCCCCGTCCCACTGACCGTTCCCCGTCCTGCTGACCATTCCCTGTCCCACTGACCATTCCCCACCCCGCTGACCATTCCCCGCCCCACTTACCATTCCCTGTCCCACTGACAATTCCCTACCCCACTGACCATTCCCCACCCTACTTACCATTCCCCGCCCCACTGACCATTCCCACCCCACTGACCATTCCCACCCCACTGACCATTCCCCGTACCACTGACCATTCCCCGTCCCACTGATCATTCCCCGTCCCACTGACCATTCCCCACCCCACTGACCATTCCCCACCCCACTGACCATTCCCCACCCCATTGACAACTCCCATTCCCACTGACCATTCCCCGTACCACTGACCATTCCTATCCCACTGACCATTCCCCACCCCAGTGACCATTCCGTGTCCCACGGACCATTCCCCACCCCACTGACCATTCCCCACCCCACTGACCATTCCCCACCCCACTGACCATTCCCCGTCCCAATGACCATTCCCCACCCCGCTGACCATTCCCCACCCCGCTGACCATTCCCCACCCCGCTGACCATTCCCCACCCCACTGACCATTCCCCACCCCAATTGACCCCTCCCTGTCCTACTGACCATTCCCCGCCTCACTGACCATTCGCCGTCCCACTGACCATTCCCTGTCCCACTGACCATTCCCCGCCCTACTGACCATTCCCCACCCCACTGACCATTCACCGTCTCACTGACCATTCCCCGCCCCGCTGACCTTTCCCCGCCCCGCTGACCATTCCCATCCCACTGACCATTCCCCGCCCCGTTGACCATTCCCTGTCCCACAGACCATTCCCCGTCCCACTGACCATTCCCCGCCCCCTTGACCATTCCACGTCCCACTGACCATTCCCCGCCTCACTGACCATTCCCCACCCCGCTGACCATTCCCTGTCCCACTGACCATTCCCCGTCCCACTGAACATTCCCCGTCCAACTGACCATTCCCCGTCCCACTGACCATTCCCTGTCCCACTGACCATTCCCCGTCCCACTGACCATTCCCTGTCCCTCTGACCATTACCTGTCCCACTGACCATTCCGTGTCCCTGTGACCATTCCCCATCCCACTGACCATTCCCCAGCCCACTGACCATTCACCGTCCCATAGACCATTCCCCGCCCCGCTGACCATTCCCCGTCCTACTGCCCATTCCCTTTCCCACTGACCATTCCCCACTCGGCTGATCATTCCCTGTCCCACAGACCATTCCCTGTCCCACTGACCATTCCCCGTCCCCCTGACCATTCCCTGTCTCACTGACCATTCCCCGCCCCACTGACCATTCCCTATCCCACTGATCTTTCCCAACCCCACTGACCCTTCCCCACCCCACTTACCCTTCCCCACCCCACTGACCATTCCCCACCCCACTGACCATTCCCTGACCCACTGACCATTCCCTTTCCCACTGACCATTCCCCACCCCACTGACCATTCCCCGTCCCACTGACCATTCCCCAGCCCACTGACCATTCCCCAGCCCACTGACCATTCACCGTCCCACAGACCATTCCCCGCCCCGCTGACCATTCCCCGTCCCACTGACCATTCCCCGTCCCACTGACCATGCCCCACCCCACTGACCATTCCCCACCCCACTGACCATTCCCCACCCCACTGACCATTCCCTGTCTCACTGACCATTCCCATCCCACTGATCATTCCCCGTCCCACTGACCATTCCCCGTCCCACTGACCATTGCCTGTCCAACTGATCATTCCCTGTCCCACTGACCATTCCCTGTCTCACTGACCATTCCCCACCCAACTGACCATTCCCCACCCCACTGATCTTCCCCACCCCACTGACCATTCCCTGTCTCACTGACCATTCCCATCCCAGTGACCATTCCCTGTCCCGCTGACCATTCCGTGTCCCAGTGACCATTCCCTGTCCCCCAGACCATTCCCCGTCCCACTGAACATTCCATGTCCCACTGACCATTCCCCGCCCCACTGACCTTTCCCCACCCCACTGACCATTCACTGTCCCAGTGACCTATCCCCACGTCGCTGACCATTCCACGCCTCGCTGACCTTTCCCCGTCCCACTGACCATTCACCGTCCCACTGACCATTCCCCGCCCCGCTGACCTTTCCCCGCCCCTCTGACCATTCCCATCCCACTGACCATTCCCTGCCCCACTGACCATTCCCTGTCCCACTGACCATTCCCTGTCCCACTGACCATTCCCCGCCCCACCAACCATTCCCCGCCCCACTGACCATTCCCCACCCCACTGATCATTCCCCGTCCCACTTACCATTCCCCGTCCCACTGACCGTTCCCCGTCCTGCTGACCATTCCCTGTCTCACTGACCATTCCCCACCCCACTGACCATTCCCCACCCCACTTACCATTCCCTGTCCCACTGACAATTCCCTACCCCACTGACCATTCCCCACCCTACTTACCATTCCCCGCCCCACTGACCATTCCCACCCCACTGACCATTCCCCGTACCACTGACCATTCCCCGTCCCACTGATCATTCCCCGTCCCACTGACCATTCCCCACCCCACTGACCATTCCCCACCCCACTGACCATTCCCCACCCCATTGACAACTCCCATTCCCACTGACCATTCCCCGTCCCACTGACCATTCCTATCTCACTGACCATTCCCCACCCCAGTTACCATTCCGTGTCCCACGGACCATTCCCCACCCCACTGACCATTCCCCACCCCACTGACCATTCCCCACCCCACTGACCATTCCCCACCCCACTGACCATTCCCCGTCCCTCTGACCATTCCCCGCCCCGCTGACCATTCCCCACCCCGCTGACCATTCCCCACCCCACTGACCATTCCCCACCCCATTGACCCCTCCCTGTCCTACTGACTATTCCCCGTCCCACTGACCATTCGCGGTCCCACTGACCATTCCCTGTCCCACTGACCATTCCCCGCCCTACTGACCATTCCCCACCCCACTGACCATTCACCGTCCCACTGACCATTCCCCGCCCCGCTGACCTTTCCCTGCCCCGCTGACCATTTCCTGTCCCACTGACCATTCCCTGTCCCACTGACCATTCCCTGTCCCACTGAACATCCCCCACCCCATTGACCACTCCCTGTCCTACTGACCATTCCACGTCCCACGGACCATTCCCCGCCTCACTGACCATTCCCCGTCCCGCTGACCATTCCCCACCCCGCTGACCATTCCCCACCCCGCTGACCATTCCCTGTCCCACTGACCATTCCCCGTCCCACTGAACATTCCCCGTCCCACTGACCATTCCCTGTCCCACTGACAATTCCCCACCCCAGTGACCATTCCCTGTCCCACTGACCATTCCGTGTCCCTTTGACCATTCCCCATCCCACTGACCATTCCCCGCCCCGCTGACCATTCCCCGTCCCACTGTCCATTCCCCGTCCCACTGACCATTCCCCACCCCACTGACCATTCCCCACCCCACTGACCATTCCCCACCCCGCTGACCATTCCCTGTCCCACTGCCCATTCCCTGTCTCACTCACCATTCCCCACCCCACTGATCATTCCCCACCCCACTGATCATTCCCCGTCCCACAGATCATTCCATGTCCCACTGACCATTCCCCGTCCCACTGACCATTCCCCGTCCCACTGAACATTCCATGAACCACTGACCATTCCCCGCCCCACTGACCATTCCCCACCCCACTGACCATTCACTGTCCCACTGACCTAGCCCCACGTCGCTGACCATTCCCCGCCCCGCTGACCATTCCCCGCCCCGCTGACCTTTTCCTGCCCCGCTGACCATTCCCATCCCACTGATCATTCCCCGTCCCACTGACCATTCCCCGCCCCACTGACCATTCCCCGTCCCACTGACCATTCCCCACCCCACTGACCATTCCCCGTCCCACTGACCATTCCCCGTCCCACTGACCGTTCCCCGTCCTGCTCACCACTCCCTGTCTCACTGACCATTCCCCACCCCACTGACCATTCCCCGCCACACTGACCATTCCCACCCCACTGACCATTCCCCGTACCACTGATCATTCCCCGTCCCACTGATCATTCCCCGTCCCACTGACCATTCCCCACCCCACTGACCATTCCCCACCCCAGTGACCATTCCGTGTCCCACGGACCATTCCCCACCCCACTGACCATTCCCCACCCCACTGACCATTCCCCGTCCCTCTGACCATTCCCCACCCCGCTGACCATTCCCCACCCCGCTGACCATTCCCCACCCCAGTGACCATTCCGTGTCCCACGGACCATTCCCCACCCCACTGACCATTCCCCACCCCACTGACCATTCCCCGTCCCTCTGACCATTCCCCACCCCACTGACCATTCCCCACCCCACTGACCATTCCCCACCCCAGTGACCATTCCGTGTCCCACGGACCATTCCCCACCCCACTGACCATTCCCCACCCCACTGACCATTCCCCGTCCCTCTGACCATTCCCCACCCCGCTGACCATTCCCCACCCCGCTGACCATTCCCCACCCCGCTGACCATTCCCCACCCCACTGACCATTCCCCACCCCACTGACCCCTCCCTGTCCTACTGACCATTCCACGTCCCACTGACCGTTCCCTGTCCCACTGACCATTCCCCGCCCTACTGACCATTCCCCACCCCACTGACCATTCACCGTCCCACTGACCATTCCCCGCCCCGCTGACCTTTCCCTGCCCCGCTGACCATTCCCATCCCACTGACCATTCCCCGCCCCGTTGACCATTCCCCGCCCCATTGACCATTCCAGGTCCCACTGACCATTCCCTGTCCCCCTGACCATTCCCTGTCCCACTGACCATTCCCCGTCCCACTGACCATTCCCCACCCCACTGACCATTGCCCGTACCACTGACCATTCCCCGTCCCACTAATCATTCCCCGTCCCACTGACCGTTCCCCACCCCACTGACCATTCCCCACCCCGCTGACCATTCCCCTCCCCGCTGACCATTCCCTGTCCCACTGACCATTCCCTGTCCCACTGACCATTCCCCGTCCCACTGACCATTCCCCGTCCCACTGACCATTCCCTGTCCCCCTGACCATTCCCTGTCTCACTGACCATTCCCGGTCCCACTGACCATTCCCTGTCCCACTGACCACTCCTCAGCCCACTGACCATTCCCCGCCCCGCTGACCATTCCCCGTTATACTGACCATTCCCTTTCCCACTGACCATTCCCCACTCGGCTGATCATTCCCTGTCTCACTGACCATTCCCCGTCCCACTGATCATTCCCTGTCTCACTGACCATTCCCCACCCCACTGACCATTCCCTGTCTCACTGACCATTCCCATCCCACTGACCATTCCCCGTCCCACTGACCATTCCCCGTCCCACTGACCATTCCCCACCCAACTGACCATTCCCCACCCCACTGACCATTCCCCACCTGACTGACCATTCCCTGTCTCACTGACCATTCCCATCCCACTGATCATTCCCCGTCCCACTGAACATTCCATGTCCCACTGACCATTCCCCGCTCCACTGACCATTCCCCACCCCACTGACCATTCACTGTCCCAGTGACCTATCCCCACGTCGCTGACCATTCCACGCCCCGCTGACCATTCCCCGTCCCACTGACCATTCGCCGTCCCACTGACCATTCCTGTCCCACTGACCATTCCCCACCCTACTGACCATTCCCCACCCCACTGACCATTCACCGTCCCACTGACCATTCCCCGTCCCACTGACCATTCCCCGTCCCACTGACCTTTCCCCGCCCCTCTGACCATTCCCATCCCACTGACCATTCCCTGCCCCACTGACCATTCCCTGCCCCACTGACCATTCCCTGTCCCACTGACCATTCCCCGTCCCACCTACCATTCCCCGCCCCACTGACCATTCCCCGTCCCACTGACCATTCCCCACCCCACTGACCATTCCCCGTCCCACTGACTGTTCCCCGTCCTGCTGACCGTTCCCTAGCCCACTGACCATTCCCCACCCCGCTGACCATTCCCCACCCCACTTACCATTTCCTGTCCCACTGACAATTCCCTACCCCACTGACCATTCCCCACCCTACTTACCATTCCCCGCCCCACTGACCATTCCCACCCCACTGACCATTCCCACCCCACTGACCATTCCCCGTACCACTGACCATTCCCCGTCCCACTGATCATTCCCTGTCCCACTGACCATTCCCCACCCCACTGACCATTCCCCACCCCACTGACCATTCCCCACCCCATTGACAGCTCCCATTCCCACTGACCATTCCCCGTACCACTGACCATTCCTATCCCACTGACCATTCCCCACCCCAGTGACCATTCCGTGTCCCACGGACCATTCCCCACCCCACTGACCATTCCCCACCCCGCTGACCATTCCCCACCCCGCTGACCATTCCCCACCCCGCTGACCATTCCCCACCCCACTGACTATTCCCCACCCCAATTGACCCCTCCCTGTCCCACTGACCATTCCCCAGCCCACTGACCATTCCCCGCCCCGCTGACCATTCCCCGTTATACTGACCATTCCCTTTCCCACTGACCATTCCCCACTCGGCTGATCATTCCCTGTCCCACTGACCATTCCCCGTCCCACTGACCATTCCCTGTCTCACTGACCATTCCCCACCCCACTGACCATTCCCTGTCTCACTGACCATTCCCATCCCACTGATCATTTCCCGTCCCACTGACCATTCCCCGTCCCACTGACCATTCCCTTTCCCACTGACCATTCCCTGTCCCACTGACCATTCCCCGTCCCACTGACCATTCCCCACCCCACTGACCATTCCCCACCCCACTGATCTTCCCCACCCCACTGACCATTCCCTGTCCCGCTGACCATTCCCCACCCCAGTGACCATTCCCTGTCCCGCTGACCATTCCGTGTCCCAGTGACCATTCCCTGTCCCGCTGACCATTCCGTGTCCCAGTGACCATTCCCCATCCCACTGACCATTCCCCAGCCCAGTGACCATTCACCGTCCCACAGACCATTCCCCGCCCCGCTGACCATTCCCCGTCCCACTGACCATTCCCTGTCCCGCTGACCATTCCCCACCCCAGTGACCATTCCCTGTCCCGCTGACCATTCCGTGTCCCAGTGACCATTCCCCATCCCACTGACCATTCCCCAGCCCACTGACCATTCACCGTCCCACAGACCATTCCCCGCCCCGCTGACCATTCCCCGTCCCACTGACCATTCCCCGTCCCACTGACCATTCCCCACCCAACTGACCATTCCCCACCCCACTGACCATTCCCCACCTGACTGACCATTCCCTGTCTCACTGACTATTCCCATCCCACTGATCATTCCCCGTCCCACTGAACATTCCATGTCCCACTGACCATTCCCCGCTCCACTGACCATTCCCCACCCCACTGACCATTCACTGTCCCAGTGACCTATCCCCACATCGCTGACCATTCCACGCCCCGCTGACCATTCCCCGTCCCACTGACCATTCGCCGTCCCACTGACCATTCCCTGTCCCACTGACCATTCCCCACCCTACTGACCATTCCCCACCCCACTGACCATTCCCTGTCCCACTGACCATTCCCTGTCCCACTGACCATTCCCCGTCCCACCTACCATTCCCCGTCCCACCTACCATTCCCCGCCCCACTGACCATTCCCCGTCCCACTGACCATTCCCCACCCCACTGACCATTCCCCGTCCCACTGACCGTTCCCCGTCCTGCTGACCATTCCCTGTCCCACTGACCATTCCCCACCCCGCTGACCATTCCCCACCCCACTTACCATTCCCTGTCCCACTGACAATTCCCTACCCCACTGACCATTCCCCACCCCATTGACAACTCCCATTCCCACTGACCATTCCCCGTCCCACTGACCATTCCTATCTCACTGACCATTCCCCACCCCAGTGACCATTCCGTGTCCCACGGACCATTCCCCACCCCACTGACCATTCCCCACCCCACTGACCATTCCCCACCCCACTGACCATTCCCCACCCCACTGACCATTCCCCGTCCCTCTGACCATTCCCCACCCCGCTGACCATTCCCCACCCCGCTGACCATTCCCCACCCCACTGACCATTCCCCACCCCATTGACCCCTCCCTGTCCTACTGACTATTCCCCGTCCCACTGACCATTCGCGGTCCCACTGACCATTCCCTGTCCCACTGACCATTCCCCGCCCTACTGACCATTCCCCACCCCACTGACCATTCACCGTCCCACTGACCATTCCCCGCCCCGCTGACCTTTCCCTGCCCCGCTGACCATTTCCTGTCCCACTGACCATTCCCTGTCCCACTGACCATTCCCTGTCCCACTGAACATCCCCCACCCCATTGACCACTCCCTGTCCTACTTACCATTCCACGTCCCACGGACCATTCCCCGCCTCACTGACCATTCCCCGTCCCGCTGACCATTCCCCACCCCGCTGACCATTCCCCACCCCGCTGACCATTCCCTGTCCCACTGACCATTCCCCGTCCCACTGAACATTCCCCGTCCCACTGACCATTCCCTGTCCCACTGACAATTCCCCACCCCAGTGACCATTCCCTGTCCCACTGACCATTCCGTGTCCCTTTGACCATTCCCCATCCCACTGACCATTCCCCGCCCCGCTGACCATTCCCCGTCCCACTGTCCATTCCCCGTCCCACTGACCATTCCCCACCCCACTGACCATTCCCCACCCCACTGACCATTCCCCACCCCGCTGACCATTCCCTGTCCCACTGACCATTCCCTGTCTCACTCACCATTCCCCACCCCACTGACCATTCCCCACCCCACTGATCATTCCCCGTCCCACAGATCATTCCATGTCCCACTGACCATTCCCCGTCCCACTGACCATTCCCCGTCCCACTGAACATTCCATGTCCCACTGACCATTCCCCGCCCCACTGACCATTCCCCACCCCACTGACCATTCACTGTCCCACTGACCTAGCCCCACGTCGCTGACCATTCCCCGCCCCGCTGACCATTCCCCGCCCCGCTGACCTTTTCCTGCCCCGCTGACCATTCCCATCCCACTGACCATTCCCTGCCCCACTGATCATTCCCCGTCCCACTGACCATTCCCCGCCCCACTGACCATTCCCCGTCCCACTGACCATTCCCCACCCCACTGACCATTCCCCGTCCCACTGACCATTCCCCGTCCCACTGACCGTTCCCCGTCCTGCTCACCACTCCCTGTCTCACTGACCATTCCCCACCCCACTGACCATTCCCCGCCACACTGACCATTCCCACCCCACTGACCATTCCCCGTACCACTGATCATTCCCCGTCCCACTGATCATTCCCCGTCCCACTGACCATTCCCCACCCCACTGACCATTCCCCACCCCAGTGACCATTCCGTGTCCCACGGACCATTCCCCACCCCACTGACCATTCCCCACCCCACTGACCATTCCCCGTCCCTCTGACCATTCCCCACCCCGCTGACCATTCCCCACCCCGCTGACCATTCCCCACCCCGCTGACCATTCCCCACCCCACTGACCATTCCCCACCCCACTGACCCCTCCCTGTCCTACTGACCATTCCACGTCCCACTGACCATTCCCTGTCCCACTGACCATTCCCCGCCCTACTGACCATTCCCCACCCCACTGACCATTCACCGTCCCACTGACCATTCCCCGCCCCGCTGACCTTTCCCTGCCCCGCTGACCATTCCCATCCCACTGACCATTCCCCGCCCCGTTGACCATTCCCCGCCCCATTGACCATTCCAGGTCCCACTGACCATTCCCTGTCCCCCTGACCATTCCCTGTCCCACTGACCATTCCCCGTCCCACTGACCATTCCCCACCCCACTGACCATTACCCGTACCACTGACCATTCCCCGTCCCACTAATCATTCCCCATCCCACTGACCATTCCCCAGCCCACTGACCATTCCCCGTCCCACAGACCATTCCCCGCCCCGCTGACCATTCCCCGTCCCACTGACCATTCCCCGTCCCACTGACCATTCCCCACCCAACTGACCATTCCCCACCCCACTGACCATTCCCCACCTGACTGACCATTCCCTGTCTCACTGACTATTCCCATCCCACTGATCATTCCCCGTCCCACTGAACATTCCATGTCCCACTGACCATTCCCCGCTCCACTGACCATTCCCCACCCCACTGACCATTCACTGTCCCAGTGACCTATCCCCACATCGCTGACCATTCCACGCCCCGCTGACCATTCCCCGTCCCACTGACCATTCGCCGTCCCACTGACCATTCCCTGTCCCACTGACCATTCCCCACCCTACTGACCATTCCCCACCCCACTGACCATTCCCTGTCCCACTGACCATTCCCTGTCCCACTGACCATTCCCCGTCCCACCTACCATTCCCCGTCCCACCTACCATTCCCCGCCCCACTGACCATTCCCCGTCCCACTGACCATTCCCCACCCCACTGACCATTCCCCGTCCCACTGACCGTTCCCCGTCCTGCTGACCATTCCCTGTCCCACTGACCATTCCCCACCCCGCTGACCATTCCCCACCCCACTTACCATTCCCTGTCCCACTGACAATTCCCTACCCCACTGACCATTCCCCACCCCATTGACAACTCCCATTCCCACTGACCATTCCCCGTCCCACTGACCATTCCTATCTCACTGACCATTCCCCACCCCAGTGACCATTCCGTGTCCCACGGACCATTACCCACCCCACTGACCATTCCCCACCCCACTGACCATTCCCCACCCCACTGACCATTCCCCACCCCACTGACCATTCCCCGTCCCTCTGACCATTCCCCACCCCGCTGACCATTCCCCACCCCGCTGACCATTCCCCACCCCACTGCCCATTCCCCACCCCATTGACCCCTCCCTGTCCTACTGACTATTCCCCGTCCCACTGACCATTCGCGGTCCCACTGACCATTCCCTGTCCCACTGACCATTCCCCGCCCTACTGACCATTCCCCACCCCACTGACCATTCACCGTCCCACTGACCATTCCCCGCCCCGCTGACCTTTCCCTGCCCCGCTGACCATTTCCTGTCCCACTGACCATTCCCTGTCCCACTGACCATTCCCTGTCCCACTGAACATCCCCCACCCCATTGACCACTCCCTGTCCTACTTACCATTCCACGTCCCACGGACCATTCCCCGCCTCACTGACCATTCCCCGTCCCGCTGACCATTCCCCACCCCGCTGACCATTCCCCACCCCGCTGACCATTCCCTGTCCCACTGACCATTCCCCGTCCCACTGAACATTCCCCGTCCCACTGACCATTCCCTGTCCCACTGACAATTCCCCACCCCAGTGACCATTCCCTGTCCCACTGACCATTCCGTGTCCCTTTGACCATTCCCCATCCCACTGACCATTCCCCGCCCCGCTGACCATTCCCCGTCCCACTGTCCATTCCCCGTCCCACTGACCATTCCCCACCCCACTGACCATTCCCCACCCCACTGACCATTCCCCACCCCGCTGACCATTCCCTGTCCCACTGACCATTCCCTGTCTCACTCACCATTCCCCACCCCACTGACCATTCCCCACCCCACTGATCATTCCCCGTCCCACAGATCATTCCATGTCCCACTGACCATTCCCCGTCCCACTGACCATTCCCCGTCCCACTGAACATTCCATGTCCCACTGACCATTCCCCGCCCCACTGACCATTCCCCACCCCACTGACCATTCACTGTCCCACTGACCTAGCCCCACGTCGCTGACCATTCCCCGCCCCGCTGACCATTCCCCGCCCCGCTGACCTTTTCCTGCCCCGCTGACCATTCCCATCCCACTGACCATTCCCTGCCCCACTGATCATTCCCCGTCCCACTGACCATTCCCCGCCCCACTGACCATTCCCCGTCCCACTGACCATTCCCCACCCCACTGACCATTCCCCGTCCCACTGACCATTCCCCGTCCCACTGACCGTTCCCCGTCCTGCTCACCACTCCCTGTCTCACTGACCATTCCCCACCCCACTGACCATTCCCCGCCACACTGACCATTCCCACCCCACTGACCATTCCCCGTACCACTGATCATTCCCCGTCCCACTGATCATTCCCCGTCCCACTGACCATTCCCCACCCCACTGACCATTCCCCACCCCAGTGACCATTCCGTGTCCCACGGACCATTCCCCACCCCACTGACCATTCCCCACCCCACTGACCATTCCCCGTCCCTCTGACCATTCCCCACCCCGCTGACCATTCCCCACCCCGCTGACCATTCCCCACCCCGCTGACCATTCCCCACCCCACTGACCATTCCCCACCCCACTGACCCCTCCCTGTCCTACTGACCATTCCACGTCCCACTGACCATTCCCTGTCCCACTGACCATTCCCCGCCCTACTGACCATTCCCCACCCCACTGACCATTCACCGTCCCACTGACCATTCCCCGCCCCGCTGACCTTTCCCTGCCCCGCTGACCATTCCCATCCCACTGACCATTCCCCGCCCCGTTGACCATTCCCCGCCCCATTGACCATTCCAGGTCCCACTGACCATTCCCTGTCCCCCTGACCATTCCCTGTCCCACTGACCATTCCCCGTCCCACTGACCATTCCCCACCCCACTGACCATTACCCGTACCACTGACCATTCCCCGTCCAACTAATCATTCCCCGTCCCACTGACCGTTCCCCACCCCACTGACCATTCCCCACCCCGCTGACCATTCCCCTCCCCGCTGACCATTCCCTGTCCCACTGACCATTCCCTGTCCCACTGACCATTCCCCGTCCCACTGACCATTCCCGGTCCCACTGACCATTCCCTGTCCCACTGACCACTCCTCAGCCCACTGACCATTTCCCGCCCCGCTGACCATTCCCCGTTATACTGACCATTCCCTTTCCCACTGACCATTCCCCACTCGGCTGATCATTCCCTGTCTCACTGACCATTCCCCGTCCCACTGATCATTCCCTGTCTCACTGACCATTCCCCACCCCACTGACCATTCCCTGTCTCACTGACCATTCCCATCCCACTGACCATTCCCCGTCCCACTGACCATTCCCCACCCAACTGACCATTCCCCACCCCACTGACCATTCCCCACCTGACTGACCATTCCCTGTCTCACTGACCATTCCCATCCCACTGATCATTCCCCGTCCCACTGAACATTCCATGTCCCACTGACCATTCCCCGCTCCACTGACCATTCCCCACCCCACTGACCATTCACTGTCCCAGTGACCTATCCCCACGTCGCTGACCATTCCACGCCCCGCTGACCATTCCCCGTCCCACTGACCATTCGCCGTCCCACTGACCATTCCCTGTCCCACTGACCATTCCCCACCCTACTGACCATTCCCCACCCCACTGACCATTCACCGTCCCACTGACCATTCCCCGTCCCACTGACCATTCCCCGTCCCACTGACCTTTCCCCGCCCCTCTGACCATTCCCATCCCACTGACCATTCCCTGCCCCACTGACCATTCCCTGCCCCACTGACCATTCCCTGTCCCACTGACCATTCCCCGTCCCACCTACCATTCCCCGCCCCACTGATCATTCCCCGTCCCACTGACCATTCCCCACCCCACTGACCATTCCCCACCCCACTGACCATTCCCCACCCCATTGACAGCTCCCATTCCCACTGACCATTCCCCGTACCACTGACCATTCCTATCCCACTGACCATTCCCCACCCCAGTGACCATTCCGTGTCCCACGGACCATTCCCCACCCCACTGACCATTCCCCACCCCACTGACCATTCCCCACCCCACTGACCATTCCCCGTCCCTCTGACCATTCCCCACCCCACTGACCATTCCCCACCCCAATTGACCCCTCCCTGTCCCACTGACCATTCCCCAGCCCACTGACCATTCCCCGCCCCGCTGACCATTCCCCGTTATACTGACCATTCCCTTTCCCACTGACCATTCCCCACTCGGCTGATCATTCCCTGTCCCACTGACCATTCCCCGTCCCACTGACCATTCCCTGTCTCACTGACCATTCCCCACCCCACTGACCATTCCCTGTCTCACTGACCATTCCCATCCCACTGATCATTTCCCGTCCCACTGACCATTCCCCGTCCCACTGACCATTCCCTTTCCCACTGACCATTCCCTGTCCCACTGACCATTCCCCGTCCCACTGACCATTCCCCACCCCACTGACCATTCCCCACCCCACTGATCTTCCCCACCCCACTGACCATTCCCTGTCCCGCTGACCATTCCCCACCCCAGTGACCATTCCCTGTCCCGCTGACCATTCCGTGTCCCAGTGACCATTCCCTGTCCCGCTGACCATTCCGTGTCCCAGTGACCATTCCCCATCCCACTGACCATTCCCCAGCCCAGTGACCATTCACCGTCCCACAGACCATTCCCCGCCCCGCTGACCATTCCCCGTCCCACTGACCATTCCCTGTCCCGCTGACCATTCCCCACCCCAGTGACCATTCCCTGTCCCGCTGTCCATTCCCCACCCCAGTGACCATTCCCCATCCCACTGACCATTCCCCAGCCCAGTGACCATTCACCGTCCCACAGACCATTCCCCGCCCCGCTGACCATTCCCCGTCCCACTGACCATTCCCCGTCCCACTGACCATTCCCCACCCAACTGACCATTCCCCACCCCACTGACCATTCCCCACCTGACTGACCATTCCCTGTCTCACTGACCATTCCCATCCCACTGATCATTCCCCGTCCCACTGAACATTCCATGTCCCACTGACCATTCCCCGCTCCACAGACCATTCCCCACCCCACTGACCATTCACTGTCCCAGTGACCTATCCCCACATCGCTGACCATTCCACGCCCCGCTGACCATTCCCCGTCCCACTGACCATTCGCCGTCCCACTGACCATTCCCTGTCCCACTGACCATTCCCCACCCTACTGACCATTCCCCACCCCACTGACCATTCCCTGTCCCACTGACCATTCCCCGTCCCACTGACCTTTCCCCGCCCCTCTGACCATTCCCATCCCACTGACCATTCCCTGCCCCACTGACCATTCCCTGCCCCACTGACCATTCCCTGTCCCACTGACCATTCCCCGTCCCACCTACCATTCCCCGTCCCACCTACCATTCCCCGCCCCACTGACCATTCCCCGTCCCACTGACCATTCCCCACCCCACTGACCATTCCCCGTCCCACTGACCGTTCCCCGTCCTGCTGACCATTCCCTGTCCCACTGACCATTCCCCACCCCGCTGACCATTCCCCACCCCACTTACCATTCCCTTTCCCACTGACAATTCCCTACCCCACTGACCATTCCCCACCCTACTTACCATTCCCCGCCCCACTGACCATTCCCACCCCACTGACCATTCCCACCCCACTGACCATTCCCCGTACCACTGACCATTCCCCGTCCCACTGATCATTCCCCGTCCCACTGACCATTCCCCACCCCACTGACCATTCCCCACCCCACTGACCATTCCCCACCCCATTGACAACTCCCATTCCCACTGCCCATTCCCCGTACCACTGACCATTCCTATCCCACTGACCATTCCCCACCCCAGTGACCATTCCGTGTCCCACGGACCATTCCCCACCCCACTGACCATTCCCCACCCCACTGACCATTCCCCATCCCACTGACCATTCCCCGTCCCAATGACCATTCCCCACCCCGCTGACCATTCCCCACCCCGCTGACCATTCCCCACCCCGCTGACCATTCCCCACCCCACTGACCATTCCCCACCCCAATTGACCCCTCCCTGTCCTACTGACCATTCCCCGCCCTACTGACCATTCCCCACCCCACTGACCATTCACCGTCCCACTGACAATACCCCGCCCCGCTGACCTTTCCCCGCCCCGCTGACCATTCCCATCCCACTGACCATTCCCCGCCCCGTTGACCATTCCCTGTCCCACAGACCATTCCCCGTCCCACTGACCATTCCCCGCCCCATTGACCATTCCACGTCCCACTGACCATTCCCCGCCTCACTGACCATTCCCCGTCCCACTGACCATTCCCCACCCCGCTGACCATTCCCCACCCCGCTGACCATTCCCTGTCCCACTGACCATTCCCCGTCCCACTGAACATTCCCCGTCCAACTGACCATTCCCCGTCCCACTGACCATTCCCTGTCCCACTGACCATTCCCCGTCCCACTGACCATTCCCTGTCCCTCTGACCATTACCTGTCCCACTGACCATTCCGTGTCCCTGTGACCATTCCCCATCCCACTGACCATTCCCCAGCCCACTGACCATTCACCGTCCCATAGACCATTCCCCGCCCCGCTGACCATTCCCTGTCCCACTGACCATTCCCCGTCCCACTGACCATTCCCCACCCCACTTACCATTCCCCGTACCACTGACCATTCCCCGTCCCACTAATCATTCCCCATCCCACTGACCGTTCCCCACCCCACTGACCATTCCCCACCCCGCTGACCATTCCCCATCCCGCTGACCATTCCCTGTCCCACTGACCATTCCCCGTCCCACTGACCATTCCCCGTCCCACTGACCATTCCCTGTCCCACTGACCATTCCCTGTCCCACTGACCATTCCCGGTCCCACTGACCATTCCTCTCCCCCACTGACCATTCCCCGTCCGACTGATCATTCCCCGTCCTACTGACCATTCCCTGTCCCACTGACCATTCCCCAGCCCACTGACCATTCCCCACCCCACTGACCATTCCCTGACCCACTGACCATTCCCTTTCCCACTGACCATTCCCTACCCCACTGACCATTCCCCGTCCCACTGACCATTCCCCGTCCCCCTGACCATTCCCTACCCCACTGACCATTCCCTGTCCCACTGATCTTTCCCAACCCCACTGACCCTTCCCCACCCCACTTACCCTTCCCCACCCCACTGACCATTCCCCACCCCACAGACCATTCCCTGACCCACTGACCATTCCCTTTCCCACTGACCATTCCCCACCCCACTGACCATTCCCCGTCCCACTGACCATTCCCCAGCCCACTGAACATTCCCCAGCCCACTGACCATTCACCGTCCCACAGACCATTCCCCGCCCCGCTGACCATTCCCCGTCCCACTGACCATTCCCCGTCCCACTGACCATGCCCCACCCCACTGACCATTCCCCACCCCACTGACCATTCCCCACCCCACTGACCATTCCCTGTCTCACTGACCATTCCCATCCCACTGATCATTCCCCGTCCCACTGACCATTCCCCGTCCCACTGACCATTGCCTGTCCAACTGACCATTCCCTGTCCCACTGACCATTCCCTGTCTCACTGACCATTCCCCACCCAACTGACCATTCCCCACCCCACTGATCTTCCCCACCCCACTGACCATTCCCTGTCTCACTGACCATTCCCATCCCAGTGACCATTCCCTGTCCCGCTGACCATTCCGTGTCCCAGTGACCATTCCCTGTCCCCCTGACCATTCCCCGTCCCACTGAACATTCCATGTCCCACTGACCATTCCCCGCCCCACTGACCTTTCCCCACCCCACTGACCATTCACTGTCCCAGTGACCTATCCCCACGTCGCTGACCATTCCACGCCTCGCTGACCATTCCCCGTCCAACTGACCATTCGCCGTCCCACTGACCATTCCCTGTCCCACTGACCATTCCCCACTCTACTGACCATTCCCCACCCCACTGACCATTCACCGTCCCACTGACCATTCCCCGCCCCGCTGACCTTTCCCCGCCCCTCTGACCATTCCCATCCCACTGACCATTCCCTGCCCCACTGACCATTCCCTGTCCCACTGACCATTCCCCGTCCCACCTACCATTCCCCGCCCCACTGACCATTCCCCGTCCCACTGACCATTCCCCACCCCACTGATCATTCCCCGTCCCACTTACCATTCCCCGTCCCACTGACCGTTCCCCGTCCTGCTGACCATTCCCTGTCTCACTGACCATTCCCCACCCCACTGACCATTCCCCACCCCACTTGCCGTTCCCTGTCCCACTGACAATTCCCTACCCCACTGACCATTCCCCACCCTACTTACCATTCCCCGCCCCACTGACCATTCCCACCCCACTGACCATTCCCCGTACCACTGACCATTCCCCGTCCCACTGATCATTCCCCGTCCCACTGACCATTCCCCACCCCACTGACCATTCCCCACCCCACTGACCATTCCCCACCCCATTGACAACTCCCATTCCCACTGACCATTCCCCGTCCCACTGACCATTCCTATCTCACTGACCATTCCCCACCCCAGTGACCATTCCGTGTCCCACGGACCATTCCCCACCCCACTGACCATTCCCCACCCCACTGACCATTCCCCACCCCACTGACCATTCCCCACCCCACTGACCATTCCCCGTCCCTCTGACCATTCCCCACCCCGCTGACCATTCCCCACCCCGCTGACCATTCCCCACCCCACTGACCATTCCCCACCCCATTGACCCCTCCCTGTCCTACTGACCATTCCCCGTCCCACTGACCATTCGCGGTCCCACTGACCATTCCCTGTCCCACTGACCATTCCCCGCCCTACTGACCATTCCCCACCCCACTGACCATTCACCGTCCCACTGACCATTCCCCGCCCCGCTGACCTTTCCCTGCCCCGCTGACCATTTCCTGTCCCACTGACCATTCCCTGTCCCACTGACCATTCCCTGTCCCACTGAACATCCCCCACCCCATTGACCACTCCCTGTCCTACTGACCATTCCACGTCCCACTGACCATTCCCCGCCTCACTGACCATTCCCCGTCCCGCTGACCATTCCCCACCCCGCTGACCATTCCCCACCCCGCTGACCATTCCCTGTCCCACTGACCATTCCCCGTCCCACTGAACATTCCCCGTCCCACTGACCATTCCCTGTCCCACTGACAATTCCCCACCCCAGTGACCATTCCCTGTCCCACTGACCATTCCGTGTCCCTTTGACCATTCCCCATCCCACTGACCATTCCCCGCCCCGCTGACCATTCCCCGTCCCACTGACCATTCCCCACCCCACTGACCATTCCCCACCCCACTGACCATTCCCCACCCCGCTGACCATTCCCTGTCCCACTGACCATTCCCTGTCTCACTCACCATTCCCCACCCCACTGACCATTCCCCACCCCACTGATCATTCCCCGTCCCACAGATCATTCCATGTCCCACTGACCATTCCCCGTCCCACTGACCATTCCCCGTCCCACTGAACATTCCATGTCCCACTGACCATTCCCCGCCCCACTGACCATTCCCCACCCCACTGACCATTCACTGTCCCACTGACCTAGCCCCACGTCGCTGACCATTCCCCGCCCCGCTGACCATTCCCCGCCCCGCTGACCTTTTCCTGCCCCGCTGACCATTCCCATCCCACTGACCATTCCCTGCCCCACTGACCATTCCCCGTCCCACTGACCATTCCCCGCCCCACTGACCATTCCCCGTCCCACTGACCATTCCCCACCCCACTGACCATTCCCCGTCCCAATGACCATTCCCCGTCCCACTGACCGTTCCCCGTCCTGCTGACCATTCCCTGTCTCACTGACCATTCCCCACCCCACTGACCATTCCCCACCCCACTTACCATTCCCCACCCCACTTACCATTCCCTGTCCCACTGACAATTCCCTACCCCACTGACCATTCCCCACCCCACTGACCATTCCCCGTCCCACTGACCATTCCCCGTTCCACTGACCATTCCCCACCCCACTGACCATTCCCCGTCCCACTGACCATTCCCCGTCCCACTGACCATTCCCCGTCCCACTGACCGTTCCCCGTCCTGCTGACCATTCCATGTCTCACTGACCGTTCCCCACCCCACTGACCATTCCCCACTCCACTGACGATTCCCCACCCCACTGACCATTCCCTGTCCCACTGACCATTCCCCACCCCACTGACCATTCCTCGCCGCACTGACCATTCCCCACCCCACTGACCATTCCCCGTACCACTGACCATTCCCCGTCCCACTGATCATTCCCCGTCCCACTGACCATTCCCCACCCCATTTACCACTCCCTGTCCTACTGGCCATTTCCTGTCCCACTGACCATTTCCTGTCCCACTGACCATTCTCTGTCCCACTGACCATTCCCTGTCCCACTGAACATCCCCCACCCCATTGACCACTCCCTGTCCTACTGACCATTCCCCGTCCCACTGACCATTCCCCGCCCTACTGACCATTCCCCACCCCACTGACCATTCCCCACCCCGCTGACCATTCCCCACCCCGCTGACCATTCCCCGCCCCGCTGACCATTCCCATCCCACTGACCATTCCCCACCCCACTGACCATTCCCTGCCCCACTGACCATTCCCTGTCCCACTGACCATTCCCCGTCCCACCTACCATTCCCCGCCCCACTGACCATTCCCCGTCCCACTGACCATTCCCCACCCCACTGACCATTCCCCACCCCACTGACCATTCCCCGTCCCACTGACAATTCCCTACCCCACTGACCATTCCCCACCCTACTTACCATTCCCCGCCCCACTGACCATTCCCACCCCACTGACCATTCCCCGTACCACTGACCATTCCCCGTCCCACTGATCATTCCCCGTCCCACTGACCATTCCCCACCCCACTGACCATTCCCCACCCCACTGACCATTCCCCACCCCACTGACAACTCCCATTCCCACTGACCATTCCCCGTCCCACTGACCATTCCTATCTCACTGACCATTCCCCACCCCAGTGACCATTCCGTGTCCCACGGACCATTACCCACCCCACTGACCATTCCCCACCCCACTGACCATTCCCCACCCCACTGACCATTCCCCACCCCACTGACCATTCCCCACCCCACTGACCATTCCCCGTCCCTCTGACCATTCCCCACCCCGCTGACCATTCCCCACCCCGCTGACCATTCCCCACCCCACTGACCATTCCCCACCCCATTGACCCCTCCCTGTCCTACTGACCATTCCCCGTCCCACTGACCATTCGCCGTCCCACTGACCATTCCCTGTCCCACTGACCATTCCCCGCCCTACTGACCATTCCCCACCCCACTGACCATTCCCCACCCCACTGACCATTCCCCGCCCCGCTGACCTTTCCCTGCCCCGCTGACCATTTCCTGTCCCACTGACCATTCCCTGTCCCACTGACCATTCCCTGTCCCACTGAACATCCCCCACCCCATTGACCACTCCCTGTCCTACTGACCATTCCACGTCCCACTGACCATTCCCCGCCTCACTGACCATTCCCCGTCCCGCTGACCATTCCCCACCCCGCTGACCATTCCCCACCCCGCTGACCATTCCCTGTCCCACTGACCATTCCCCGTCCCACTGACCATTCCCCGTCCCACTGACCATTCCCTGTCCCACTGACAATTCCCCACCCCAGTGACCATTCCCTGTCCCACTGACCATTCCGTGTCCCTTTGACCATTCCCCATCCCACTGACCATTCCCCGCCCCGCTGACCATTCCCCGTCCCACTGTCCATTCCCCGTCCCACTGACCATTCCCCACCCCACTGACCATTCCCCACCCCACTGACCATTCCCCACCCCGCTGACCATTCCCTGTCCCACTGACCATTCCCTGTCTCACTCACCATTCCCCACCCCACTGACCATTCCCCACCCCACTGATCATTCCCCGTCCCACAGATCATTCCATGTCCCACTGACCATTCCCCGTCCCACTGACCATTCCCCGTCCCACTGAACATTCCATGTCCCACTGACCATTCCCCGCCCCACTGACCATTCCCCACCCCACTGACCATTCACTGTCCCACTGACCTAGCCCCACGTCGCTGACCATTCCCCGCCCCGCTGACCATTCCCCGCCCCGCTGACCTTTTCCTGCCCCGCTGACCATTCCCATCCCACTGACCATTCCCTGCCCCACTGACCATTCCCCGTCCCACTGACCATTCCCCGCCCCACTGACCATTCCCCGTCCCACTGACCATTCCCCGCCCCACTGACCATTCCCCGTCCCACTGACCATTCCCCACCCCACTGACCATTCCCCGTCCCAATGACCATTCCCCGTCCCACTGACCGTTCCCCGTCCTGCTGACCATTCCCTGTCTCACTGACCATTCCCCACCCCACTGACCATTCCCCACCCCGCTGACCATTCCCCACCCCGCTGACCATTCCCCGCCCCGCTGACCATTCCCATCCCACTGACCATTCCCCACCCCACTGACCATTCCCTGTCCCACTGACCGTTCCCCGTCCCACTGACCATTCCCCGTCCCACCTACCATTCCCCGCCCCACTGACCATTCCCCGTCCCACTGACCATTCCCCACCCCACTGACCATTCCCCGTCCCACTTACCATTCCCCGTCCCACTGACCGTTCCCCGTCCTGCTGACCATTCCCTGTCTCACTGACCATTCCCCACCCCACTGACCATTCCCCACCCCACTGACCATTCCCCGTCCCACTGACAATTCCCTACCCCACTGACCATTCCCCACCCTACTTACCATTCCCCGCCCCACTGACCATTCCCACCCCACTGACCATTCCCCGTACCACTGACCATTCCCCGTCACACTGATCATTCCCCGTCCCACTGACCATTCCCCACCCCACTGACCATTCCCCACCCCACTGACCATTCCCCACCCCACTGACAACTCCCATTCCCACTGACCATTCCCCGTCCCACTGACCATTCCTATCTCACTGACCATTCCCCACCCCAGTGACCATTCCGTGTCCCACGGACCATTCCCCACCCCACTGACAATTCCCCACCCCACTGACCATTCCCCACCCCACTGACCATTCCCCGTCCCTCTGACCATTCCCCACCCCGCTGACCATTCCCCACCCCGCTGACCATTCCCCACCCCACTGACCATTCCCCACCCCATTGACCCCTCCCTGTCCTACTGACCATTCCCCGTCCCACTGACCATTCGCCGTCCCACTGACCATTCCCTGTCCCACTGACCATTCCCCGCCCTACTGACCATTCCCCACCCCACTGACCATTCACCGTCCCACTGACCATTCCCCGCCCCGCTGACCTTTCCCTGCCCCGCTGACCATTTCCTGTCCCACTGACCATTCCCTGTCCCACTGACCATTCCCTGTCCCACTGAACATCCCCCACCCCATTGACCACTCCCTGTCCTACTGACCATTCCACGTCCCACTGACCATTCCCCGCCTCACTGACCATTCCCCGTCCCGCTGACCATTCCCCACCTTGCTGACCATTCCCCACCCCGCTGACCATTCCCTGTCCCACTGACCATTCCCCGTCCCACTGAACATTCCCCGTCCCACTGACCATTCCCTGTCCCACTGACAATTCCCCACCCCAGTGACCATTCCCTGTCCCACTGACCATTCCGTGTCCCTTTGACCATTCCCCATCCCACTGACCATTCCCCGCCCCGCTGACCATTCCCCGTCCCACTGTCCATTCCCCGTCCCACTGACCATTCCCCACCCCACTGACCATTCCCCACCCCACTGACCATTCCCCACCCCGCTGACCATTCCCTGTCCCACTGACCATTCCCTGTCTCACTCACCATTCCCCACCCCACTGACCATTCCCCACCCCACTGATCATTCCCCGTCCCACAGATCATTCCATGTCCCACTGACCATTCCCCGTCCCACTGACCATTCCCCGTCCCACTGAACATTCCATGTCCCACTGACCATTCCCCGCCCCACTGACCATTCCCCACCCCACTGACCATTCACTGTCCCACTGACCTAGCCCCACGTCGCTGACCATTCCCCGCCCCGCTGACCATTCCCCGCCCCGCTGACCTTTTCCTGCCCCGCTGACCATTCCCATCCCACTGACCATTCCCTGCCCCACTGACCATTCCTTGTCCCACTGACCATTCCCCGCCCCACTGACCATTCCCCGTCCCACTGACCATTCCCCACCCCACTGACCATTCCCCGTCCCAATGACCATTCCCCGTCCCACTGACCGTTCCCCGTCCTGCTGACCATTCCCTGTCTCACTGACCATTCCCCACCCCACTGACCATTCCCCACCCCACTGACCATTCCCCACCCCACTTACCATTCCCTGTCCCACTGACAATTCCCTACCCCACTGACCATTCCCCACCCCACTGACCATTCCCCGTCCCACTGACCATTCCCCGTTCCACTGACCATTCCCCACCCCATTGACCATTCCCCGTCCCACTGACCATTCCCCGTCCCACTGACCATTCCCCATCCCACTGACCGTTCCCCGTCCTGCTGACCATTCCATGTCTCACTGACCGTTCCCCACCCCACTGACCATTCCCCACTCCACTGACGATTCCCCACCCCACTGACCATTCCCTGTCCCACTGACCATTCCCCACCCCACTGACCATTCCTCGCCCCACTGACCATTCCCCGTACCACTGACCATTCCCCGTCCCACTGACCATTCCCCGTCCCACTGATCATTCCCCGTCCCACTGACCATTCCCCACCCCATTTACCACTCCCTGTCCTACTGACCATTTCCTGTCCCACTGACCATTTCCTGTCCCACTGACCATTCTCTGTCCCACTGACCATTCCCTGTCCCACTGAACATCCCCCACCCCATTGACCACTCCCTGTCCTACTGACCATTCCCCGTCCCACTGACCATTCCCCGCCCTACTGACCATTCCCCACCCCACTGACCATTCCCCACCCCGCTGACCATTCCCCACCCCGCTGACCATTCCCCGCCCCGCTGACCATTCCCATCCCACTGACCATTCCCCACCCCACTGACCATTCCCTTTCCCACTGACCATTCCCCACCCCACTGACCATTCCCCACCCCACTGACCATTCCCTGTCCCACTGACCATTTCCTCTCTCACTGACCATTCCCCGTCCCAATGACCATTCCCAGTCCCACTGTCCATTCCCCACCCCGCTTACCATTCCCCACCCCGCTGACCATTCCCACACCAGTGACCATTCCCTGTCCTACTGACCATTCCCTGTCCCACTGACCATTCACCGCCCTGCTTACCATTCCCCGCCCCGCTGACCATTCCCTGTCCCACTGACCATTCCCCACCTCACTGACCATTCCCTACCCAGCTGACCATTCCCCCCCCCGCTGACCATTCCCCGTCATGCTGACCATTCCCCGTCCCACTTAACATTACCTGTCCTGCTGACCATTCCCCGTCCCACTGACCATTCCCCGTCCCACTGACCATTCCCTGTCTCACTGACCATTCCCTGTCCCACTGACCATGCCCTGTCCCGCTGACCATTCCCCTCCCCGCTGACCATTCCCCACCCCGCTGATCATTCCCCACCCCGCTGATCATTCCCCACCCTGCTGACCATTCCCCGTCCCACTGACCATACCCTGTCTCACTGACCTATTCCCACTTCCAGAGGGTGGGTTTAGACAGGATCTTGGGAACTCCTGTTCCTATTTTTTTGAGCTACAAAATGTAACCAGCTGATATATGCACATTAGATCAAAATCTAGAGGAGGGAAGGTAAAGATGGGTTAGTCCAATTCTAATGGAAGGTGTCCCTGCCCATAGCCAGGCAACTGGAACTACAGGGTCTTTAATAAAATACTTTCCAACACAAATTTCTGGGGGATTCTGTGATTCCCAGAGCTGAGAGCAAAACTACTGAGCAAACATCACAGCATCAAAGGAGTGTTAGGACTCCAGCTAAGCCTTATATAGTCACCATAGCAACTTACCAGTCTCAAATTCAGCATCTTTGTTGTCACTGCAGAGTCTGGAATTGGTGCAAGTTCCTTATCCCAACATTAGGTAGCCCAAAGGCAGCAAAACAGGCACTGACAGAAGCAGAGGAGCTCTTTCTTGCTGGAGAAAACCACATATTTAAAATGCTAAAGGGTAGATTTGGGTTAGAAGCTCTTGTGAGCACCTTCCAGGACTCTCCACTGTGCATGGAGCGCTTTTCATGCCTGCTCTGAACAGTCTTTGGAAAATAGAGCACAACCTGGCTCTGGCTCTGGGATCAGCAAACCCCAAGAGAAGGGAGAAGGAAGAAGCAGCAGCTTTTTTGCAGCCATGCCCAAGAGAGACTGGAAGGGTCTCCTCCCTCTGCTCTTGTTAAAAGAAAAGTCACCATTTAAGGAGAAATACACCATTTAAGGAAATACTCCATTTAAGGAATGTAGTCACCATTTGAGGAGGGAAGGGGAGACGTGCACATCTTAGGGGTGATGATCATTAGTCTCCAATTTTTTGATCAGGTTACATACTTTTATAATAGTGTTAATAAGCTCATACATATTCTGTAACCTAAGCATTCTATTCGTTAAGCTAAACATCAACTCTTCTTCATTTTTTCAGTCTTGCATTCCACTTTCCCACGTCTCTCTGACTCCTTGTTATCACATTTAGAGATGTCCAAGGACACAGTATTTTCGCAGGTGCAAGAACTCAGATCAGAAGGCTAAACACAGTACTTTTCCAGCTTCTAATAATTAGCATTCCCACATGCTCTCACTTGGTTGGCTTTCTGACTGTGTACAAGGCAGGAGCTGTGATTCCTCAGTTGTGGGCACCAGAACTGCACCCAGGATCCCAGCACTGCCTGACAGCACTCACTACAGTGGAACAGTCGTGTGTCAAGCCCTGTACTGCTGCTTCATTTGCTTCATTTTTAGTACACACAAAGCTCACTGTAAATTGGGGGCGTGGTCTCTGGCTCTGCCCTCTTCCTCTCCCTTTGCAGGGAAGGACCACTGCTGTGCTTTCAAGGAAGCTACTCTTGAATAACTTCCAGCATTCCAAGCTCCTTGGCCCTCAGTGGATGCTTGCCATGGAATCCCTCACAGCTGGATTCAGAAAACACTGAAGTTGACTCTTCTAAAATCCAGGGTCTTCGTCCTACTGCTGACCTTCGGTGTGCTCAGCAAGATCCTTAGGTCCACAATGTTGTGAAAGCAGACCTTCAGGGCAGGGGCCTCTCCTGCGTGATCTGCCTTGCTTCTCTGCACAAAACGCAGCACAGAAAAGAAGGGCAGGACGGGGCCTGTGTACTCCAGGGCTCAGGTTTTGCTCCACTTCAGCTCCACAAAGATACAAATGAGGTGAAGAAGCTGAAATGTTTATTAATGGCAAGCAAAGCAGAGCGATGAGCTTGGGAGAAGGAGAAGGGAACAAGCAGGTTCTGAGAGCTCAGGTTTGCCCAGCATCAGATGGACCTGGAGCTCCAGCTGCTGCTCTCCTCTGATCTCCCAGTTGTCTCCTCTTGCATGGGATCTGTGGCTGTCCTGGTTGTCTGGAGTCAGAAGATGAATTCAGTAATGAAGCTCTTTCATCCAACAGGGCTTGAACTATCAGGCTTGTGTTGGAGGGGCTCTCATCTGTGTGAAGAGCTTGAAGGGCTGAAACAAACAGATCCATGGTGAGAGTGAGGAAACGCCCTGAAAGGACCCACTCAGCTCTTGCCATGGCCTGAAGGAAGCAGGACACAACAAGGCTCAGCTAGAAGGTGCTGGCCACAAATGACGCATCTCTGAAATGGCTCTGTGCTCTCCCGATGCTGCCCCTCGTTCGCACAAGGAGCGGAGCCTGCCGAGCCTGGGATTGCCGCTTCTCCTGCCAGCTCCTACGGACACCCTGCTGGCCACACTCACCCTCACAGATGAGCTGCAGCTCCTCTGGCTGTCCTCTCATGAGCATCCCAGCCGTCCCTAGGAAGGCAGAGCCTGTCACGGCCCCCGGCCTGGATCCTGATGCAATGGGGAAGGGAGGGACCGACACCCCGGCTTGGTGGCTCACCAATGGACCTGACGGCCACCTCTCGCAGGGGCTCCTGTGGGCTCTGCAGGTACGGCAGGGCCAGGTGCAGGTGCTCGGCCACTCGGCTCCTGTCCTCTGCCAGCTGCAGAGAGCGGCAGGGCACGGAAGGAAAGGGTTGCTGCGGGCCCGGCCCCTGGCCCGGGCGCTCCCTACGGCCGGCACTGCTCCCCCTAGCCCACAGAGCCCTGAGCCCCGGCCAGCAGCCGCAGGCGCCGGGCTCGGGATGGGGCAGAGAGCCCGGCGAGCTGCGGTGCCGCCCCGCAGCGGAGCCCAGCTGGCTCGGGGCTCCGTGGGCACCGGGCTCGGGCTGAGGGAGCGGCCTGTGGGGCGCAGGCCGGCGCCCCTGCCTGCGGCACTGGGCAGGGGCCACAGCTGCCAGCCCCACAGACTGGGTGCCGTGGGCAGGCGGCTTCTGCAGGGATTGGCCTGGGGACTCCAGGCCGTCCTTACCACATGCTCAGCAAAGCTCCACGGGTCGTCCTTCTTCAACAGCTGCTTGAGATCCCTTCTCTTCAGGAACCTTACTGCAGAAAGCAGCGTTTCCCGAGAGGCCTGCAGAGCAGCAGAGACCCAGAGATGGCACCGCAGCCCAGGGCACAGGACCCGCATCTCTGTGCCAAGGCCGGGAGAAAGCTGGAGCCCGTCAGGTGCCAGCGGGTGGGGAGAGAGCTGAGCCCCCCTGCCACGGGGACACCAGCGCCCAGGAGGCCTCACCTGTGCCACACGCCGGTTCTCATTGTGGCAGTGGAAGAAGAGCGGGAGCAGGCTCTCGTTCACATGCATCTTCAGGGGCTTTTTGCCCTTTTCCACTACTGATTCCATCACATCTTTGTAAAGCCTAATGGAGAGCAGCTGCACATGACTGTTGTCCTGTTGGAAAGGAAAAAACTGAGCACTGCATTCTCCAGGCCCCCTGTGCACAGGCCCAACCGTCCACAGGGCACCACACTTCTGGGCAGCACTCAGGGGCCATTGCTGTGGGCACAGAGCCTTACACTGTCAAAGAGGGGCCGGAGTGCCTCAGCCAATTTCGGGGCTGTGGGGCAGGATGTCATGATATCCTTGTTCAGGAGTATATTTGTGAACACAGAGAGACTCATCCTGACCACATCTATGTCTTCGTTCTTCAGGAACTCCAAAAGAGGTTTAGACAGGCTGCACATCTTTTTGGCCTATGTGGAACACAAGGCTGTGCTATGAATCCATGAAAGGCTTCACCACCAACACTGCTCCAGCGATGCAAGCCCACCCACCTTCCATGGAGTCTAGAGGCCTGTCCCAAAGCACTCGGGCAGCTGAACAGCGAACCTGGAGAGCTGGGAGCAGCTGCCACAGCTCCCAAAGCCCAGCCAAGCCCAAGGGGCTGCTTGCCCCAGCCTCACGCTGACAACACAGCTTCAGCTGCTGCCTCCTTCTCACCATTGAGGGGTCCTTGCTGAGCACCACCAGACCTTTGAGTGCCAGGCGACGCATCTCCATGGACTCGCTCATCAGGTGCCTTGTCAAGATCTCCAGGATGGGGCTACCCCATTTGCTCAAGTCCAGCCCATCCAGGACCTGAAAGGGACAGAGCAGGCACAGAGCAGTGACAGAGGTGCCCAGCTGGCAGCAGCTCAGAAGCGCACAGGGCCGAGCCAAGGCGGCAGCACAGGGCACGGGCACCGTCCCAGGCAGCTGCGGCTACGAGAGGGCAGAGGGGCGGGAGGCAGCTCAGCGAGGCAGCGCCGGCCATGGGGCTCACCTCCACCAGGAACGCCAGGGCGGGCAGTTCCCAGAGTGGTTCCTCCCTGCTGAGCCGGCAGAGCAGGCGGAGTGCAATGCAGGAGCAGAAAGGTAGACAGACACGGCGCATCTCCCTGGCGGGGAGAAAAAGGCGCCGTTGCTCCTGAGCCGGGTGGGCAAAGCTCTCCCAGGGCTGACTCGCAGAGGTCCGCTCTTCTCCCGAGCAGGCCGGGGCTGCTTTGGGAGGCGGCTGTTCCCGGGCACCCTCCTCTGCCGGCCTTTTCCAGTCTGCCCATCCCTCCCCCTTGGTGACGAGGCCCTGCCACCCATGACCGCGGGGACTGTGTGGGGCCTTCCGGGCACAAAGGAGAGGGGTGGTGGGGAGAACGAGGTCTCACCTGGCCAGCAGACCCATGGCATAGTGGTGGGTGTCAGCACGGAGCAGCGTGTCCCAGGCACACTTGCGTTCCAGTGCCATCAGTAACTCCACACACTGCAGATGGTGGAGCAATGCCTTCACAGTGCTCACTACAAAGCTGTGTGCAGAGCAAAGCCCATGTTATGCTGGGACGCCCCCAGGCTTCAGCCCTGAGGACCTGGGAGTGACAGGAGGACTGGCATGGAGCACCTGTTGGGGTTGGCGGCAAGGCCATTTTCCTCCTGACATTTTCTCCAGAAAGTATTTACTTCCTCTGACATCTGCTCTGTACTGACAAAAACTTGGCAGAGTAGAGCCACAAGGAGATGGGGGGAATATTCCACAAACGGCTCCGGGCACCAGGGCAGGCGGAGAATCTCCCAAATCACCCTGGTTGCCTGCAAAGGATAAACCATCCAGAGACAGCACTCAATATTGAGTGGCAAGGCCTGAGCATACAAGGGAGAGGCCAGGGCAGACACGGGGGGAGCAGCCACCCTGGTGCCCCTGAAGCCTGCCCCCTAAGCCAGGTTTCAGCCCAGTGCCTGAGGCAGGGAAATACGTGTCAGTGGGGGGGAGGATGGAGAGGGCACTGGAGAAGCAATCTGTGTACAAACAAAGGCCAGTTATGGAAACTCACAGCCAGGGCAAATACATCCTTATTGTCCCCATCAGAGGTGTACATTTTTTGCAGTGGCCAGCTGTCCATCACACAGATGAGTGTTGGCAGCACCTTTTGCACTGTTGTTCCTGATGAGGCTATGGTCTTCCACATGATTGCAGCACCTCTGCAGGACCAGAGCTGTGTGTCATGGGGGTCTCAGCCATGGCACTGTGGCCTGGGCGGCCACAAGGGCCCAGATGACAGAGCCACAGTGCCCTGAGTAGGGAGGGAGCATGTCAGGAGGCTTATGGGCTGACAAGCCAGGGCTGGGAAATGGAGGTTCCAGTGGCTCCCGGAGCTCTCTGCCTATCTAGCAGACCCCTTTGGACTGGCTGTACAGGGTGATGGGCCCTACAGGCTGCTTAGGGCTGAGCCCTCGAGGCAGGTACAGGGCCCTGTACCTGTCACATGATGGGGCACAGCGCAGGAGGGTCACTGCAACATCAGTGGGGTGTGCTTCAGTCAGCCGCAGGACATCCATGAACAGCCAGTCATCTGGAGGCTCGTTGGACGCCAGCTTCTGGTGCATGTTCCTAACAAAGCCTGGCACCTGCAGAAGGCCCCGGAGACTAGGAGAGCTGCCAGAGGAGCAACTTCCCCCAGCTTCCCCTGAGAGGTGCTTCCCTTCCCACCACATTGGGCTGGCCCTGAAAGGCTTGAGGCGCCTCGCGACTCCTGGGGACACAAAGCCCCGGCCACAGGCTGCTTACTTGACTCGGACTGGAGACAACTCTCTCCCCAAACAGATCCACGCTGGGAGCAGGAGGTATGGTCTGAAGGGCTGTGGGGCCAGGCTCTGCTGCATCCTTGGTAAACATGGTGATCATCTCTCGACACCAAGTGAGGTTTGTAAACATCTGCAAAAAAAGGAACAATAAGGAATAGAGGGATGATCCATTGAGTGCTCCAATGGGGATGCTCAGCTGAGAAGGTGGGGATGGCTCTCAGTACCTGGCCTAGAGAGCGCCAGCAGCTAGAGGCAGAAACTGGCCCTTGTGTCAGGTCCTTGGCTGCATCTGGCAAAGAGCAAGGAATGCCAGAGCTAAAGAGCTGCAGGAGAGGCCAGAAAAGACAGCCCAGCCCTGCAGTCTCCCCAGGCAGGGACAGCATGGGGATGAGCCAGGCTACCAGGGGGTCCAGCCCCAGCAGCTCTTTTGTCTTATCCATGGAAGCCTCCACAGGGATGGGATAGGATGGGGCAGGCTGAAGCTGGCTACAGGCAAGCCCTGTGGCTCAGCTCTTTCACTCACTCCTCTGCAGCAGCTGAAGCTGCTCCAAGTCAGCACGTCTCTGTAGTGCGGCACCACAAGGGCAATTTTCCACCTTCCTAGGTGGGCTGGGAGGTCTTTCTGCCATGTCAGTGTCTGGAGTAAGGGATAGCTCCAGGAGAGACGGCTTGGAAAAGCTGCAGGGCGGCAAGTACCGCAGCTGTGCCTTGAAGAGAGCTACAACAGAGAAGGCTTGGGAAGGCTACAGGACAGAAAGTCCTGCAGTCTGGCCTGAAGGCCTCCTGCCACAGTGAATGGAAACAAGCTTTGCATCAACAAGTCCGACAGACAGCCCTTCAGGGCACCTGCAACAGAGAAACTGTGGGAAGGCTATGGGTCACTGAGACTCACAGTCTGGCCTCGAGGTCAACTGCACAGGGAACACTTGGAAAAGCAAGGAACAATGTGGCTGTGTTCAGAGCCTGTCCCGTTCTGTGCACGAAGCACTGAGGTGTGGCTGTGTCACCACCACCAGCAGCTAAGTCATGACGTGTCACAAAGGGTCACCCTGGTACACTCTCTCTGCTTCCATCCTACGGTGAGCACGGGACAGCGTGTCACAGAGAGCCCCAGGACACACCTCCACGTGCCCTGGGGACACCCCCACCCCCACCCAAACTGCCCCACCTTGCAGGGAAGACCTTGCCCCAAGTGTTGAAAACGCAGCCCAGCAGGAACTTTAGGAAGGGCATAAACAAGAAGCAGCTGCTCCTCTGCTCTGCCTGCTCAGGGCAGCAGAATGAGCCCCCACGGCTGCCAAGGGAGCTGAGCAGGAAGGGCAGCGGGCCCTTCCACAGGCCCTGCCACGGCCTCTTTGGGACCAGTCCCGGTGCAGGGTGGCCCGGCACACTCGCAGGGCCGTGACACAGCCACGGGACATGTGGCCCAGAGCACCAATGCCGCTCTGTGCCCTGGGGAGCGCTGACAGCAGCGGGTGCGGAAGAGTCCCTGCCAAAAGAGACCTGCCGCCCCCCAAGGCCTGCCAATGCAGCTGGCGCCTGTCTCCTGCCACAGAGACCTGCGGCCCCGGGGGGCTTCTCTGCCAGAGGACAGCCAAAGCCAACGTGCCTCGTAGTCTAGGTGATCTTTTCTGCTGGTGGCTGTTGGCAGGAGCACCTGGGCCAATCGGTGGCCACACTTGGTATCTGTCAGAAGGCAGAATCTGTTGTCCCGTCCTGCAATGATTTTTGCTTGGAAGTGATTATCTGCAGCCCAAAAACACAATCCACTGTTGACTCTCACAGGACAATTACATGCTTACAGAGATACCGTCAAGTTGCCTTGTGTGCTTCTGGCTGTTTTTCTTGCTTTCTGCATAAAAACATCGGCCCAGCGTCTGATGGCCAGTGCTCCGGGTGCTGCCCGTCTGGCTGTGGCCAGCAGCTCGTGTCCAAACACGAGCGGGTGCCTTCTGGGCGAGGGAACGGACGGGCACGAGCAGCGATTTTCCCTGGTGAGCCTGGGAGGAAGCTGGGCAAGTGCAGAAGACTGGGATACCTCGGGCATGAGAGAAGCCGTGGTGTGTCTCTGATGATGCTGCCCGCACTGCGAAGGAACAGCCGAGACAAGCGCTGGGAGCAGACGCATCCTGCCGCTTTCTGCTCCGCGACGGACACGGAACACACTTGTTCCCCCAGCTCCGGAAGACTTGATGCAGGAACAAAAACGTTCCTGAAGGACCAGCAAAGGCCAAGGGGCTTTTGGCCACTTTCCCTTCCACATCACTTCCGGACAACTTGCTGAGACCAAGCAGCCTTTTTCCCCTCTTCCCCATTGGCCTGCAGACACTGTGAGCCAAGAGAAAGCTCCCGGACACCGGCATATGACAACAGCAATTTATTGTTCCTACGGGGTGGCGGGGGGGGTGTGGGGGTGTGGGGTGGGGAAGGAAGTGCTTGCAGAGGAGAGGTGCAGAGGAGAGGTGTTCCCCGCAGGCTCAGGTGGCCCCAGCAGACGCGGCCTCCCGGATGGGTTCTCCACAGCGCCACAGCAGGAGACTCAGCCACGGTGACACAGGAAAGGCCTTGACTTCCAGAGCTGGCGGAGTTGGTCTCGCAGCTTCTGGAGTCGGGAGGAGGGAATGCTCTGTACAGCTAAATTGATGTACAGAGTTTGAAGTGCCAGGCATGAGACGGCAGGGCTGGTGTCATCCGTCATGTCCTGAAGAGCTGCAAGAGAGTGAAACAGAGCCACAGTCAGAGGCTGGATCTGCGGGGACGTGGGCAGAGCCTCGTGCCACGTCCATGCCACGCGGCTCCTGCCAGGGCCTTAAGGAAGCAGGACAAAAGAAGGACGAGCCGGCAGCTGCCGGCCACACAATGTCCCCCAGGCCCCCGAAAGGCGTCTGTGCTGCTGCCGCGCTGCCCTTGGTGCGCGCAGGGAGCGGAGCCGTCTGCGGGCGGGCCAGGGAACGCAGCTGCCAGCGGCAGCCCCCGCGGAGAGCCCGCGGGCCTCACTCACCCATGCAGATGGTCCGGAATTCCGGCTGCTGCCCTGTCAGGTAGCGCCCGGCGATCCCTTGGGAACACAGAGCATGTCCTGCCTTCAGAGCCACAGCTGCCGCACACGGGCGCTGCCAGCCCCGAGGTCGCACGCCCTGCTGGCCCGGCAGGGCTCAGCCCGGGCCCCTGGCGCACGCTGCCGCCCAAGGGCACGGATGCCAGAGGGCGGCAGCAGCGCCCAGGCCAGGCGGGGCCGCAAATGCCCGCGCCCGGCTCCTGCTGCCGGGGCAGCAGGCGGGGCTGGGGCCGGGCTGGGGCGGGCCGGGGCGGGGCTCGGGGCTCACCGATGAACCTGACGGCCGCCTCTCGCAGGGGCTTCTGTGGGCTCTGCAGGTACGGCAGGGCCAGGTGCAGGTGCTCGGCCACTCGGCTCCTGTCCTCTGCCAGCTGCAGAGAGCGGCAGGGCACGGAAGGAAAGGGTTGCTGCGGGCCCGGCCCCTGGCCCGGGCGCTCCCTACGGCCGGCACTGCTCCCCCTAGCCCACAGAGCCCTGAGCCCCGGCCAGCAGCCGCAGGTGCCGGGCTCGGGACGGGGCAGAAAGCCCGGCGAGCTGCGGTGCCGCCCCGCAGCGGAGCCCAGCTGGCTCGGGGCTCCGTGGGCACCGGGCTCGGGCTGAGGGAGCGGCCTGTGGGGTGCAGGCCGGCGCCCCTGCCTGTGGCACTGGGCAGGGGCCACAGCTGCCAGCCCCACAGACTGGGTGCCGTGGGCAGGCGGCTTCTGCAGGGATTGGCCTGGGGACTCCAGGCCGTCCTTACCAAGCACTCGGCCAACCTCCACATCTGATCCGTCTTCAGCAGCTGCTTGAGATCCTTCCTCTTCAGGAACCTTACTGCAGAAAGCAGCGTTTCCCGAGAGGCCTGCAGAGCAGCAGAGACCCAGAGATGGCACCGCAGCCCAGGGCACAGGACCCGCATCTCTGTGCCAAGGCCGGGAGGAGGCTGGAGCCCGTCAGGTGCCAGCGGGTGGGGAGAGAGCTGAGCCCCCCTGCCACGGGGACACCAGCGCCCAGGAGGCCTCACCTGTGCCACACGCCGGTTCTCATCGTGGCAGTGGAAGAAGAGCGGGAGCAGGCTCTCGCTCACATGCTTCTTTAGGGCCTTTTTGCCTTTTGCCACTAGCAACGTGATCACGTTTTGGAAGAGGCAGATGGAGAGCAGCTGCACAAGGCTGTTGTCCTGTTGGAAAGGAAGCAAAAGCCCTCCGCATCAGCTTCTCCAGGCCCCCGTGTGCCCTGGCCCAAGGCAGCACCCCAGTGCCCGCGGCTGGGGGCACAGAGCCTCACATTGTCAAAGAGGTGCCAGAGCGCCTCGGCCAGCTGCAGGGCGATGGGGCTGGCTATTGTGAGGTCTTTGTGCAGCAGCAGGAGGCTGAGCACTGTGAGGGTCATCTCAAGGATGTCTTCGTCCTCATCCCACAGTAGCTTCCCAAGGCTTTCAGTCAGGCTGAACACGCTTGGATCCTGTGTGCAAAACAGGGCTGGGCAACCGCACGCTGCTGCTGCTGCCGCTGCCGCTGCGGCAGGACTCAGAGGCCGAAGGCCTTTCGTGAAGCCCACGGGCAGCTGAACAGTGAGCCTGGAGAGCTGGGAGAGCAGCTGCAGCAGCTCCCAAAGCCCAGCTAAGCCCAAAGGGCTGCTTGCCCCAGCCGCACGCTGACAGCACAGCTTCAGCTGCTGCCTCCTTCTCACCATCGAGGTGAGCACCACGAGGCCTCGGAGCGCCACGCAACGCATCTCCCTCGACTCGCTCTGCAGCTGCCTCGTCAAGATCTCCAGGACTTTTTCGCTGCATTCGCTCCAGTCCAGGCAATCCAGGACCTGAAAGGGACAGAGCAGGCACAGAGGTGCCCAGCTGGCAGCAGCTCAGAAGCGCACAGGGCCGAGCCAAGGCAGCAGCACAGGGCACGGGCACCGTCCCAGGCAGCTGCGGCTACGAGAGGGCAGAGGGGCGGGAGGCAGCTCAGCGAGGCAGCGCCGGCCATGGGGCTCACCTCCACCAGGAACGCCAGGGCGGGCAGTTCCCAGTCTGGAATGCCTTTGCTGAGCAGGTCAAAGAGGCAGGATGCCATGCCGCAAGACCAGATGATGGAGGCGCGGCGCATCTCCCTGGCGGGGAGAAAAAGGCGCCGTTGCTCCTGAGCCGGGTGGGCAAAGCTCTCCCAGGGCTGACTCGCAGAGGTCCGCTCTTCTCCCGAGCAGGCCGGGGCTGCTTTGGGAGGCGGCTGTTCCCGGGCACCCTCCTCTGCCGGCCTTTTCCAGTCTGCCCATCCCTCCCCCTTGGTGACGAGGCCCTGCCGCCCACGACCACGGGGACTGTGTGGGGGCCTTCCGGGCACAAGGGAGAGGGGCTGTGGGGAGAACGAGGTCTCACCTGGCCAGCAGACCCACGGCATAGTGGTGGGTGTCGGCGCAGAGCAGCGTGTCCCAGGCACGCTTGCGTTCCATTGACACCACCACGTGCTCGTAGTGCATTTGGCAGAGCAGAGCCTTCAGGGTCTGCAGGGCAAAGCTGTGTGCAGAGCAAAGCCCAGGTCACGCCGGGAGCCCCGGCTCCTGCCCCGGTGGCGCGGGAGGGATGGGGAGACTGGGGGGACTGGCATGGAGCACCTGTTGGGGTTGGCGGCGAGGCCGTGTTGCTCCTGGCATCCCTTCCAGAAGGTCTCAACCTCTTCTGGCGTATCCTGCGTGCTGACGTAAGTTTGGAAGAGCAGACGCAGAAAGAGATTGGGGAAATACTCCAGCACGACAGGTGTGCGCCAGGCCAGGTTGAAGACTCTCCACAGCGCCACGGTTGCCTGCAAGAAATAAAACACCCAGAGACAAGGCTCAGGGCCGAGACATCCACGCGGCAGGGCATGCGAGGGAGGCGTGCGAGGGAGAGGCCGGGGGAGACATGGGCGGAGCAGCCGGCCTGGTGCCTCTGAAGCCTGCCCCCTAAGCCAGGTGTCAGCCCAGTGCCTGAGGCAGGGAGATGCAGCTGGGGGGAGGACAGAGAGCTGGCTGCTGGAGAGGCGGCCCGGGGGCTGGCAAAGGCAGCTTCCAGAAACTCACAGCCAGGGCAAAGACTCCTGCGTTGTCCCCATCGGAGGTGCAGACGCGGTGCACTGGCCAGGCGCTCAGCACCTCCAGGAGCATCTGCAGCGCCGGCTCCGCAGTCCTGCTCGAGGACATGATGGTCGCCCACATGGTCGCGGCAGCTCTGTGGGGTCAGAGCTCTGTGTCAGGGCGGTCTGGGCCACAGCCCCGTGGCCCGGGCAGCTGCAGGGGCCCGCGCCGGCCCTCAGCCCTGCCTCTGCCCGCTGTCCCTGGCTGGCAGCAGCCAGCCAGCCCACGTGGGCACAGGCCCTGAGGGGCAGGGAGGGAGCACGGCACCAGGCTCAGAAGGTGACATGCCGGCACTGGAAAACACAGGAGCCAGAGGATCCTGCAACTCCCCGCCTGTCTGGCAGTCAGCAGGGACAGGCTCTAGAGGGTGATGGGTTGGTGAACCCTAAGGCCTCAAGGCACGTAGGGCTGCCCTACCTGTCACACGACGGGGCCCAGCGCAAGAGGCTGACCAGCACGTCAGAGGGGTGTTCCTTGGTCAGCTCCAGAAGGGCCTTGTCCAGCCTGTGCCCAGCAGACTCATTGGCCGTGAGCCATTGGTGGATGTACCTGACCACGGCGGGCACCTGCAGAAGGCGCGGGGAGACTCGAAGAGCTGCCAGAGCAGCAATTTCCCCAGCTTCCCCCGAGAAGTGCTTCCCTCCCAACCGCACAGGGCCGGGCCCCAAAGGCCGAGGGAGCCCGGCACAGGCGGCTCGAGGCGCCGCACCACTGCTGGGGCGATCGAGCCCTTGCCCCAGGCTGCTTACTTGCGCTGGATTGGAGACCCGCTTCTCCACAAGCAAATCCAGCATGGCAGCACCGGTCTCGGCGTTGAGGAGCGGGAGGTCCGCCAAGACGCCGGTGCCCACACCGGTGCTCTCCTCCTGCCAAAAGCACGTGATGAATTCACAGAGGCTCTGCAGGAGAAGGGCAGGAAGGGAGGGAGCATCCATGGAGCGCTCCAAGCCTGGTGCTTGGCTGAGCAGTGACAGCAGGCCCAGCCCAGGCGGGGATGGCCGCAGGTACCTGCGCTGTTCCGCGGAAGCGGCCACGGGCGGCTTCCTGTTCTTGTGTCCGCTCCTCGGCCGCACCTGGCAAAGAGCGAGCGCAGCCAGAGCTGAGGGGCTGCGGGAGAGGCCAGAGAACACAGCCCAGGCCTGCGCTGCCCGCGCAGGGAGAGCCTCGGGATGCCCCGGGGGAAGGAGCACGGCTGCCAGGTGGTCCAGCCCAGCTTCTGCCCTATCCATGGGCATGTCCCCAGGGATGGGATGGGGCCAAGCTGGCTGCAGGCACCAGCCCTGCCGCCCAGCTCTGGCACTCACCCTCCAGCAGCGGCTGGAACTGCTCCAGTTCTTCAGGCTGCTGTGCTGAGGTAGCTCCAGCCTCTTCCTCCTCCACCCAGGCCAGCTTGGGCACGCTGGGGACTCTCTGCTCCATGTCACTCTTGGCAGCCATGAGTGCTTGCTGAAGCAGAGAGGCCTCGGAAGGGCTGAAGATCAGCAAGTGCTGCAGTTGTACCTAGAAGGCACCTGCAACAGGGGAGCCTCGGGAAGGCTACAGGACCATAAGTCCTGCAGTCTGTCCCCGAGGGCAGCCGCAAGAGAGAAGTCTCAAGGAAGAGGACGGACTGCGAGTGCCGCAGTCCGTCCTCGAGGGCACCGGCCGCAGGGACGGCAGACGATTCGGAAATGCTCCGCGCGCGTCACCGAGTCCCGCAGCCTGGCCTTGAGGTTACCTGCACAGGGAACGCCTCGGAAAAGCTCAGGGTCAGAAAGGAACGAGTTGGCTGCATGGGGGCTCCTCACAGCACGGCTCTGTCCCGTCCTGTCCCGTCGCGTGCACCGAGCACTGTGGCGCGGCCCTGTCGACGCCAGCACCTACGCCACCACGTGTCACAAAGGGGCACCCTGGCACACTCTGTCACTTTGCGTCCCACGGTGAGCACGGGACAGCGTGTCACAGAGAGCCCCAGGACACACCTCCACGTGCCCTGGGGACACCCCCACCCCCACCCAAACTGCCCCACCTTGCAGGGAAGACCTTGCCCCAAGTGTTGAAAACGCAGCCCAGCAGGAACTTTAGGAAGGGCATAAACAAGAAGCAGCTGCTCCTCTGCTCTGCCTGCTCAGGGCAGCAGAATGAGCCCCCACGGCTGCCAAGGGAGCTGAGCAGGAAGGGCAGCGGGCCCTTCCACAGGCCCTGCCACGGCCTCTTTGGGACCAGTCCCGGTGCAGGGTGGCCCGGCACACTCGCAGGGCCGTGACACAGCCACGGGACATGTGGCCCAGAGCACCAATGCCGCTCTGTGCCCTGGGGAGCGCTGACAGCAGCGGGTGCGGAAGAGTCCCTGCCAAAAGAGACCTGCCGCCCCCCAAGGCCTGCCAATGCAGCTGGCGCCTGTCTCCTGCCACAGAGACCTGCGGCCCCGGGGGGCTTCTCTGCCAGAGGACAGCCAAAGCCAACGTGCCTCGTAGTCTAGGTGATCTTTTCTGCTGGTGGCTGTTGGCAGGAGCACCTGGGCCAATCGGTGGCCACACTTGGTATCTGTCAGAAGGCAGAATCTGTTGTCCCGTCCTGCAATGATTTTTGCTTGGAAGTGATTATCTGCAGCCCAAAAACACAATCCACTGTTGACTCTCACAGGACAATTACATGCTTACAGAGATACCGTCAAGTTGCCTTGTGTGCTTCTGGCTGTTTTTCTTGCTTTCTGCATAAAAACATCGGCCCAGCGTCTGATGGCCAGTGCTCCGGGTGCTGCCCGTCTGGCTGTGGCCAGCAGCTCGTGTCCAAACACGAGCGGGTGCCTTCTGGGCGAGGGAACGGACGGGCACGAGCAGCGATTTTCCCTGGTGAGCCTGGGAGGAAGCTGGGCAAGTGCAGAAGACTGGGATACCTCGGGCATGAGAGAAGCCGTGGTGTGTCTCTGATGATGCTGCCCGCACTGCGAAGGAACAGCTGAGACAAGCGCTGGGAGCAGACGCATCCTGCCGCTTTCTGCTCCGCGACGGACACGGAACACACTTGTTCCCCCAGCTCCGGAAGACTTGATGCAGGAACAAAAACGTTCCTGAAGGACCAGCAAAGGCCAAGGGGCTTTTGGCCACTTTCCCTTCCACATCACTTCCGGACAACTTGCTGAGACCAAGCAGCCTTTTTCCCCTCTTCCCCATTGGCCTGCAGACACTGTGAGCCAAGAGAAAGCTCCCGGACACCGGCATATGACAACAGCAATTTATTGTTCCTACGGGGTGGCGGGGGGGGGTGTGGGGGTGTGGGGTGGGAAAGGAAGTGCTTGCAGAGGAGAGGTGCAGAGGAGAGGTGTTCCCCGCAGGCTCAGGTGGCCCCAGCAGACGCAGCCTCCCGGATGGGTTCTCCACAGCGCCACAGCAGGAGACTCAGCCACGGTGACACAGGAAAGGCCTTGACTTCCAGAGCTGGCGGAGTTGGTCTCGCAGCTTCTGGAGTCGGGAGGAGGGAATGCTCTGTACAGCTAAATTGATGTACAGAGTTTGAAGTGCCAGGCATGAGACGGCAGGGCTGGTGTCATCCGTCATGTCCTGAAGAGCTGCAAGAGAGTGAAACAGAGCCACAGTCAGAGGCTGGATCTGCGGGGACGTGGGCAGAGCCTCGTGCCACGTCCATGCCACGCGGCTCCTGCCAGGGCCTTAAGGAAGCAGGACAAAAGAAGGACGAGCCGGCAGCTGCCGGCCACACAATGTCCCCCAGGCCCCCGAAAGACGTCTGTGCTGTTGCCGCGCTGCCCTTGGTGCGCGCAGGGAGCGGAGCCGTCTGCGGGCGGGCCAGGGAACGCAGCTGCCAGCGGCAGCCCCCGCGGAGAGCCCGCGGGCCTCACTCACCCATGCAGATGGTCCGGAATTCCGGCTGCTGCCCTGTCAGGTAGCGCCCGGCGATCCCTTGGGAACACAGAGCATGTCCTGCCTTCAGAGCCACAGCTGCCGCACACGGGCGCTGCCAGCCCCGAGGTCGCACGCCCTGCTGGCCCGGCAGGGCTCAGCCCGGGCCCCTGGCGCACGCTGCCGCCCAAGGGCACGGATGCCAGAGGGCGGCAGCCGCGCCCAGGCCAGGCGGGGCCGCAAATGCCCGCGCCCGGCTCCTGCTGCCGGGGCAGCAGGCGGGGCTGGGGCCGGGCTGGGGCGGGCCGGGGCGGGGCTCGGGGCTCACCGATGAACCTGACGGCCGCCTCTCGCAGGGGCTTCTGTGGGCTCTGCAGGTACGGCAGGGCCAGGTGCAGGTGCTCGGCCACTCGGCTCCTGTCCTCTGCCAGCTGCAGAGAGCGGCAGGGCACGGAAGGAAAGGGTTGCTGCGGACCCGGCCCCTGGCCCGGGCGCTCCCTACGGCCGGCACTGCTCCCCCTAGCCCACAGAGCCCTGAGCCCCGGCCAGCAGCCGCAGGCGCCGGGCTCGGGACGGGGCAGAAAGCCCGGCGAGCTGCGGTGCCGCCCCGCAGCGGAGCCCAGCTGGCTCGGGGCTCCGTGGGCACCGGGCTCGGGCTGAGGGAGCGGCCTGTGGGGTGCAGGCCGGCGCCCCTGCCTGTGGCACTGGGCAGGGGCCACAGCTGCCAGCCCCACAGACTGGGTGCCGTGGGCAGGCGGCTTCTGCAGGGATTGGCCTGGGGACTCCAGGCCGTCCTTACCAAGCACTCGGCCAACCTCCACATCTGATCCGTCTTCAGCAGCTGCTTGAGATCCTTCCTCTTCAGGAACCTTACTGCAGAAAGCAGCGTTTCCCGAGAGGCCTGCAGAGCAGCAGAGACCCAGAGATGGCACCGCAGCCCAGGGCACAGGACCCGCATCTCTGTGCCAAGGCCGGGAGGAGGCTGGAGCCCGTCAGGTGCCAGCGGGTGGGGAGAGAGCTGAGCCCCCCTGCCACGGGGACACCAGCGCCCAGGAGGCCTCACCTGTGCCACACGCCGGTTCTCATCGTGGCAGTGGAAGAAGAGCGGGAGCAGGCTCTCGCTCACATGCTTCTTTAGGGCCTTTTTGCCTTTTGCCACTAGCAACGTGATCACGTTTTGGAAGAGGCAGATGGAGAGCAGCTGCACAAGGCTGTTGTCCTGTTGGAAAGGAAGCAAAAGCCCTCCGCATCAGCTTCTCCAGGCCCCCGTGTGCCCTGGCCCAAGGCAGCACCCCAGTGCCCGCGGCTGGGGGCACAGAGCCTCACATTGTCAAAGAGGTGCCAGAGCGCCTCGGCCAGCTGCAGGGCGATGGGGCTGGCTATTGTGAGGTCTTTGTGCAGCAGCAGGAGGCTGAGCACTGTGAGGGTCATCTCAAGGATGTCTTCGTCCTCATCCCACAGTAGCTTCCCAAGGCTTTCAGTCAGGCTGAACACGCTTGGATCCTGTGTGCAAAACAGGGCTGGGCAACCGCACGCTGCTGCTGCTGCCGCTGCCGCTGCGGCAGGACTCAGAGGCCGAAGGCCTTTCGTGAAGCCCACGGGCAGCTGAACAGTGAGCCTGGAGAGCTGGGAGAGCAGCTGCAGCAGCTCCCAAAGCCCAGCTAAGCCCAAAGGGCTGCTTGCCCCAGCCGCACGCTGACAGCACAGCTTCAGCTGCTGCCTCCTTCTCACCATCGAGGTGAGCACCACGAGGCCTCGGAGCGCCACGCAACGCATCTCCCTCGACTCGCTCTGCAGCTGCCTCGTCAAGATCTCCAGGACTTTTTCGCTGCATTCGCTCCAGTCCAGGCAATCCAGGACCTGAAAGGGACAGAGCAGGCACAGAGGTGCCCAGCTGGCAGCAGCTCAGAAGCGCACAGGGCCGAGCCAAGGCAGCAGCACAGGGCACGGGCACCGTCCCAGGCAGCTGCGGCTACGAGAGGGCAGAGGGGCGGGAGGCAGCTCAGCGAGGCAGCGCCGGCCATGGGGCTCACCTCCACCAGGAACGCCAGGGCGGGCAGTTCCCAGTCTGGAATGCCTTTGCTGAGCAGGTCAAAGAGGCAGGATGCCATGCCGCAAGACCAGATGATGGAGGCGCGGCGCATCTCCCTGGCGGGGAGAAAAAGGCGCCGTTGCTCCTGAGCCGGGTGGGCAAAGCTCTCCCAGGGCTGACTCGCAGAGGTCCGCTCTTCTCCCGAGCAGGCCGGGGCTGCTTTGGGAGGCGGCTGTTCCCGGGCACCCTCCTCTGCCGGCCTTTTCCAGTCTGCCCATCCCTCCCCCTTGGTGACGAGGCCCTGCCGCCCACGACCACGGGGACTGTGTGGGGGCCTTCCGGGCACAAGGGAGAGGGGCTGTGGGGAGAACGAGGTCTCACCTGGCCAGCAGACCCACGGCATAGTGGTGGGTGTCGGCGCAGAGCAGCGTGTCCCAGGCACGCTTGCGTTCCATTGACACCACCACGTGCTCGTAGTGCATTTGGCAGAGCAGAGCCTTCAGGGTCTGCAGGGCAAAGCTGTGTGCAGAGCAAAGCCCAGGTCACGCCGGGAGCCCCGGCTCCTGCCCCGGTGGCGCGGGAGGGATGGGGAGACTGGGGGGACTGGCATGGAGCACCTGTTGGGGTTGGCGGCGAGGCCGTGTTGCTCCTGGCATCCCTTCCAGAAGGTCTCAACCTCTTCTGGCGTATCCTGCGTGCTGACGTAAGTTTGGAAGAGCAGACGCAGAAAGAGATTGGGGAAATACTCCAGCACGACAGGTGTGCGCCAGGCCAGGTTGAAGACTCTCCACAGCGCCACGGTTGCCTGCAAGAAATAAAACACCCAGAGACAAGGCTCAGGGCCGAGACATCCACGCGGCAGGGCATGCGAGGGAGGCGTGCGAGGGAGAGGCCGGGGGAGACATGGGCGGAGCAGCCGGCCTGGTGCCTCTGAAGCCTGCCCCCTAAGCCAGGTGTCAGCCCAGTGCCTGAGGCAGGGAGATGCAGCTGGGGGGAGGACAGAGAGCTGGCTGCTGGAGAGGCGGCCCGGGGGCTGGCAAAGGCAGCTTCCAGAAACTCACAGCCAGGGCAAAGACTCCTGCGTTGTCCCCATCGGAGGTGCAGACGCGGTGCACTGGCCAGGCGCTCAGCACCTCCAGGAGCATCTGCAGCGCCGGCTCCGCAGTCCTGCTCGAGGACATGATGGTCGCCCACATGGTCGCGGCAGCTCTGTGGGGTCAGAGCTCTGTGTCAGGGCGGTCTGGGCCACAGCCCCGTGGCCCGGGCAGCTGCAGGGGCCCGCGCCGGCCCTCAGCCCTGCCTCTGCCCGCTGTCCCTGGCTGGCAGCAGCCAGCCAGCCCACGTGGGCACAGGCCCTGAGGGGCAGGGAGGGAGCACGGCACCAGGCTCAGAAGGTGACATGCCGGCACTGGAAAACACAGGAGCCAGAGGATCCTGCAACTCCCCGCCTGTCTGGCAGTCAGCAGGGACAGGCTCTAGAGGGTGATGGGTTGGTGAACCCTAAGGCCTCAAGGCACGTAGGGCTGCCCTACCTGTCACACGACGGGGCCCAGCGCAAGAGGCTGACCAGCACGTCAGAGGGGTGTTCCTTGGTCAGCTCCAGAAGGGCCTTGTCCAGCCTGTGCCCAGCAGACTCATTGGCCGTGAGCCATTGGTGGATGTACCTGACCACGGCGGGCACCTGCAGAAGGCGCGGGGAGACTCGAAGAGCTGCCAGAGCAGCAATTTCCCCAGCTTCCCCCGAGAAGTGCTTCCCTCCCAACCGCACAGGGCCGGGCCCCAAAGGCCGAGGGAGCCCGGCACAGGCGGCTCGAGGCGCCGCACCACTGCTGGGGCGATCGAGCCCTTGCCCCAGGCTGCTTACTTGCGCTGGATTGGAGACCCGCTTCTCCACAAGCAAATCCAGCATGGCAGCACCGGTCTCGGCGTTGAGGAGCGGGAGGTCCGCCAAGACGCCGGTGCCCACACCGGTGCTCTCCTCCTGCCAAAAGCACGTGATGAATTCACAGAGGCTCTGCAGGAGAAGGGCAGGAAGGGAGGGAGCATCCATGGAGCGCTCCAAGCCTGGTGCTTGGCTGAGCAGTGACAGCAGGCCCAGCCCAGGCGGGGATGGCCGCAGGTACCTGCGCTGTTCCGCGGAAGCGGCCACGGGCGGCTTCCTGTTCTTGTGTCCGCTCCTCGGCCGCACCTGGCAAAGAGCGAGCGCAGCCAGAGCTGAGGGGCTGCGGGAGAGGCCAGAGAACACAGCCCAGGCCTGCGCTGCCCGCGCAGGGAGAGCCTCGGGATGCCCCGGGGGAAGGAGCACGGCTGCCAGGTGGTCCAGCCCAGCTTCTGCCCTATCCATGGGCATGTCCCCAGGGATGGGATGGGGCCAAGCTGGCTGCAGGCACCAGCCCTGCCGCCCAGCTCTGGCACTCACCCTCCAGCAGCGGCTGGAACTGCTCCAGTTCTTCAGGCTGCTGTGCTGAGGTAGCTCCAGCCTCTTCCTCCTCCACCCAGGCCAGCTTGGGCACGCTGGGGACTCTCTGCTCCATGTCACTCTTGGCAGCCATGAGTGCTTGCTGAAGCAGAGAGGCCTCGGAAGGGCTGAAGATCAGCAAGTGCTGCAGTTGTACCTAGAAGGCACCTGCAACAGGGGAGCCTCGGGAAGGCTACAGGACCATAAGTCCTGCAGTCTGTCCCCGAGGGCAGCCGCAAGAGAGAAGTCTCAAGGAAGAGGACGGACTGCGAGTGCCGCAGTCCGTCCTCGAGGGCACCGGCCGCAGGGACGGCAGACGATTCGGAAATGCTCCGCGCGCGTCACCGAGTCCCGCAGCCTGGCCTTGAGGTTACCTGCACAGGGAACGCCTCGGAAAAGCTCAGGGTCAGAAAGGAACGAGTTGGCTGCGTGGGGGCTCCTCACAGCACGGCTCTGTCCCGTCCTGTCCCGTCGCGTGCACCGAGCACTGTGGCGCGGCCCTGTCGACGCCAGCACCTACGCCACCACGTGTCACAAAGGGGCACCCTGGCACACTCTGTCACTTTGCGTCCCACGGTGAGCACGGGACAGCGTGTCACAGAGAGCCCCAGGACACACCTCCACGTGCCCTGGGGACACCCCCACCCCCACCCAAACTGCCCCACCTTGCAGGGAAGACCTTGCCCCAAGTGTTGAAAACGCAGCCCAGCAGGAACTTTAGGAAGGGCATAAACAAGAAGCAGCTGCTCCTCTGCTCTGCCTGCTCAGGGCAGCAGAATGAGCCCCCACGGCTGCCAAGGGAGCTGAGCAGGAAGGGCAGCGGGCCCTTCCACAGGCCCTGCCACGGCCTCTTTGGGACCAGTCCCGGTGCAGGGTGGCCCGGCACACTCGCAGGGCCGTGACACAGCCACGGGACATGTGGCCCAGAGCACCAATGCCGCTCTGTGCCCTGGGGAGCGCTGACAGCAGCGGGTGCGGAAGAGTCCCTGCCAAAAGAGACCTGCCGCCCCCCAAGGCCTGCCAATGCAGCTGGCGCCTGTCTCCTGCCACAGAGACCTGCGGCCCCGGGGGGCTTCTCTGCCAGAGGACAGCCAAAGCCAATGTGCCTCGTAGTCTAGGTGATCTTTTCTGCTGGTGGCTGTTGGCAGGAGCACCTGGGCCAATCGGTGGCCACACTTGGTATCTGTCAGAAGGCAGAATCTGTTGTCCCGTCCTGCAATGATTTTTGCTTGGAAGTGATTATCTGCAGCCCAAAAACACAATCCACTGTTGACTCTCACAGGACAATTACATGCTTACAGAGATACCGTCAAGTTGCCTTGTGTGCTTCTGGCTGTTTTTCTTGCTTTCTGCATAAAAACATCGGCCCAGCGTCTGATGGCCAGTGCTCCGGGTGGTGCCCGTCTGGCTGTGGCCAGCAGCTCGTGTCCAAACACGAGCGGGTGCCTTCTGGGCGAGGGAACGGACAGGCACGAGCAGCGATTTTCCCTGGTGAGCCTGGGAGGAAGCTGGGCAAGTGCAGAAGACTGGGATACCTCGGGCATGAGAGAAGCCGTGGTGTGTCTCTGATGATGCTGCCCGCACTGCGAAGGAACAGCCGAGACAAGCGCTGGGAGCAGACGCATCCTGCCGCTTTCTGCTCCGCGACGGACACGGAACACACTTGTTCCCCCAGCTCCGGAAGACTTGATGCAGGAACAAAAACGTTCCTGAAGGACCAGCAAAGGCCAAGGGGCTTTTGGCCACTTTCCCTTCCACATCACTTCCGGACAACTTGCTGGGACCAAGCAGCCTTTTTCCCCTCTTCCCCATTGGCCTGCAGACACTGTGAGCCAAGAGAAAGCTCCCGGACACCGGCATATGACAACAGCAATTTATTGTTCCTACGGGGTGGCGGGGGGGGTGTGGGGGTGTGGGGTGGGAAAGGAAGTGCTTGCAGAGGAGAGGTGCAGAGGAGAGGTGTTCCCCGCAGGCTCAGGTGGCCCCAGCAGACGCGGCCTCCCAGATGGGTTCTCCACAGCGCCACAGCAGGAGACTCAGCCACGGTGACACAGGAAAGGCCTTGACTTCCAGAGCTGGCGGAGTTGGTCTCGCAGCTTCTGGAGTCGGGAGGAGGGAATGCTCTGTACAGCTAAGTTGATGTACAGAGTTTGAAGTGCCAGGCATGAGACGGCAGGGCTGGTGTCATCCGTCATGTCCTGAAGAGCTGCAAGAGAGTGAAACAGAGCCACAGTCAGAGGCTGGATCTGCGGGGACGTGGGCAGAGCCTCGTGCCACGTCCATGCCACGCGGCTCCTGCCAGGGCCTTAAGGAAGCAGGACAAAAGAAGGACGAGCCAGCAGCTGCCGGCCACACAATGTCCCCCAGGCCCCCGAAAGGCGTCTGTGTTGCTGCCCTTGGTGCGCGCAGGGAGCGGAGCCGTCCGCGGGCGGGCCAGGGAACGCAGCTGCCAGCGGCAGCCCCCGCGGAGAGCCCGCGGGCCTCACTCACCCATGCAGATGGTCCGGAATTCCGGCTGCTGCCCTGTCAGGTAGCGCCCGGCGATCCCTTGGGAACACAGAGCATGTCCTGCCTTCAGAGCCACAGCTGCCGCACACGGGCGCTGCCAGCCCCGAGGTCGCACGCCCTGCTGGCCCGGCAGGGCTCAGCCCGGGCCCCTGGCGCACGCTGCCGCCCAAGGGCACGGATGCCAGAGGGCGGCAGCAGCGCCCAGGCCAGGCGGGGCCGCAAATGCCCGCGCCCGGCTCCTGCTGCCGGGGCAGCAGGCGGGGCTGGGGCCGGGCTGGGGCGGGCCGGGGCGGGGCTCGGGGCTCACCAATGAACCTGACGGCCGCCTCTCGCAGGGGCTTCTGTGGGCTCTGCAGGTACGGCAGGGCCAGGTGCAGGTGCTCGGCCACTCGGCTCCTGTCCTCTGCCAGCTGCAGAGAGCGGCAGGGCACGGAAGGAAAGGGTTGCTGCGGGCCCGGCCCCTGGCCCGGGCGCTCCCTACGGCCGGCACTGCTCCCCCTAGCCCACAGAGCCCTGAGCCCTGGCCAGCAGCCGCAGGCGCCGGGCTCGGGACGGGGCAGAGAGCCCGGCGAGCTGCGGTGCCGCCCCGCAGCGGAGCCCAGCTGGCTCGGGGCTCCGTGGGCACCGGGCTCGGGCTGAGGGAGCGGCCTGTGGGGTGCAGGCCGGCGCCCCTGCCTGTGGCACTGGGCAGGGGCCACAGCTGCCAGCCCCACAGACTGGGTGCCGTGGGCAGGCGGCTTCTGCAGGGATTGGCCTGGGGACTCCAGGCCGTCCTTACCAAGCACTCGGCCAACCTCCACATCTGATCCGTCTTCAGCAGCTGCTTGAGATCCTTCCTCTTCAGGAACCTTACTGCAGAAAGCAGCGTTTCCCGAGAGGCCTGCAGAGCAGCAGAGACCCAGAGATGGCACCGCAGCCCAGGGCACAGGACCCGCATCTCTGTGCCAAGGCCGGGAGGAGGCTGGAGCCCGTCAGGTGCCAGCGGGTGGGGAGAGAGCTGAGCCCCCCTGCCACGGGGACACCAGCGCCCAGGAGGCCTCACCTGTGCCACACGCCGGTTCTCATCGTGGCAGTGGAAGAAGAGCGGGAGCAGGCTCTCTCTCACATGCTTCTTTAGGGCCTTTTTGCCTTTTGCCACTAGCAACGTGATCACGTTTTGGAAGAGGCAGATGGAGAGCAGCTGCACAAGGCTGTTGTCCTGTTGGAAAGGAAGCAAAAGCCCTCCGCATCAGCTTCTCCAGGCCCCCGTGTGCCCTGGCCCAAGGCAGCACCCCAGTGCCCGCGGCTGGGGGCACAGAGCCTCACATTGTCAAAGAGGTGCCAGAGCGCCTCGGCCAGCTGCAGGGCGATGGGGCTGGCTATTGTGAGGTCTTTGTGCAGCAGCAGGAGGCTGAGCACTGTGAGGGTCATCTCAAGGATGTCTTCGTCCTCATCCCACAGTAGCTTCCCAAGGCTTTCAGTCAGGCTGAACACGCTTGGATCCTGTGTGCAAAACAGGGCTGGGCAACCGCACGCTGCTGCCGCTGCCGCTGCGGCAGGACTCAGAGGCCGAAGGCCTTTCGTGAAGCCCACGGGCAGCTGAACAGTGAGCCTGGAGAGCTGGGAGAGCAGCTGCAGCAGCTCCCAAAGCCCAGCTAAGCCCAAAGGGCTGCTTGCCCCAGCCGCACGCTGACAGCACAGCTTCAGCTGCTGCCTCCTTCTCACCATCGAGGTGAGCACCACGAGGCCTCGGAGCGCCACGCGACGCATCTCCCTCGACTCGCTCTGCAGCTGCCTCGTCAAGATCTCCAGGACTTTTTCGCTGCATTCGCTCCAGTCCAGGCAATCCAGGACCTGAAAGGGACAGAGCAGGCACAGAGGTGCCCAGCTGGCAGGAGCTCAGAAGCGCACAGGGTCGAGCCAAGGCAGCAGCACAGGGCACGGGCACCGTCCCAGGCAGCTGCGGCTACGAGAGGGCAGAGGGGTGGGAGGCAGCTCAGCGAGGCAGCGCCGGCCATGGGGCTCACCTCCACCAGGAACGCCAGGGCGGGCAGTTCCCAGTCTGGAATGCCTTTGCTGAGCAGGTCAAAGAGGCAGGATGCCATGCCGCAAGACCAGATGATGGAGGCGCGGCGCATCTCCCTGGCGGGGAGAAAAAGGCGCCGTTGCTCCTGAGCCGGGTGGGCAAAGCTCTCCCAGGGCTGACTCGCAGAGGTCCGCTCTTCTCCCGAGCAGGCCGGGGCTGCTTTGGGAGGCGGCTGTTCCCGGGCACCCTCCTCTGCCGGCCTTTTCCAGTCTGCCCATCCCTCCCCCTTGGTGACGAGGCCCTGCCGCCCACGACCACGGGGACTGTGTGGGGGCCTTCCAGGCACAAGGGAGAGGGGCTGTGGGGAGAACGAGGTCTCACCTGGCCAGCAGACCCACGGCATAGTGGTGGGTGTCGGCGCAGAGCAGCGTGTCCCAGGCACGCTTGCGTTCCATTGACACCACCACGTGCTCGTAGTGCATTTGGCAGAGCAGAGCCTTCAGGGTCTGCAGGGCAAAGCTGTGTGCAGAGCAAAGCCCAGGTCACGCCGGGAGCCCCGGCTCCTGCCCCGGTGGCGCGGGAGGGATGGGGAGACTGGGGGGACTGGCATGGAGCACCTGTTGGGGTTGGCGGCGAGGCCGTGTTGCTCCTGGCATCCCTTCCAGAAGGTCTCAACCTCTTCTGGCGTATCCTGCGTGCTGACGTAAGTTTGGAAGAGCAGACGCAGAAAGAGATTGGGGAAATACTCCAGCACGACAGGTGAGCGCCAGGCCAGGTTGAAGACTCTCCACAGCGCCACGGTTGCCTGCAAGAAATAAAACACCCAGAGACAAGGCTCAGGGCCGAGACATCCACGCGGCAGGGCATGCGAGGGAGGCGTGCGAGGGAGAGGCCGGGGGAGACATGGGCGGAGCAGCCGGCCTGGTGCCTCTGAAGCCTGCCCCCTAAGCCAGGTGTCAGCCCAGTGCCTGAGGCAGGGAGATGCAGCTGGGGGGAGGACAGAGAGCTGGCTGCTGGAGAGGCGGCCCGGGGGTGGCAAAGGCAGCTTCCAGAAACTCACAGCCAGGGCAAAGACTCCTGCGTTGTCCCCATCGGAGGTGCAGACGCGGTGCACTGGCCAGGCGCTCAGCACCTCCAGGAGCATCTGCAGCGCCGGCTCCGCAGTCCTGCTCGAGGACATGATGGTCGCCCACATGGTCGCGGCAGCTCTGTGGGGTCAGAGCTCTGTGTCAGGGCGGTCTGGGCCACAGCCCCGTGGCCCGGGCAGCTGCAGGGGCCCGCGCCGGCCCTCAGCCCTGCCTCTGCCCGCTGTCCCTGGCTGGCAGCAGCCAGCCAGCCCACGTGGGCACAGGCCCTGAGGGGCAGGGAGGGAGCACGGCACCAGGCTCAGAAGGTGACATGCCGGCACTGGAAAACACAGGAGCCAGAGGATCCTGCAACTCCCCGCCTGTCTGGCAGTCAGCAGGGACAGGCTCTAGAGGGTGATGGGTTGGTGAACCCTAAGGCCTCAAGGCACGTAGGGCTGCCCTACCTGTCACACGACGGGGCCCAGCGCAAGAGGCTGACCAGCACGTCAGAGGGGTGTTCCTTGGTCAGCTCCAGAAGGGCCTTGTCCAGCCTGTGCCCAGCAGACTCATTGGCCGTGAGCCATTGGTGGATGTACCTGACCACGGCGGGCACCTGCAGAAGGCGCGGGGAGACTCGAAGAGCTGCCAGAGCAGCAATTTCCCCAGCTTCCCCCGAGAAGTGCTTCCCTCCCAACCGCACAGGGCCGGGCCCCAAAGGCCGAGGGAGCCCGGCACAGGCGGCTCGAGGCGCCGCACCACTGCTGGGGCGATCGAGCCCTTGCCCCAGGCTGCTTACTTGCGCTGGATTGGAGACCCCCTTCTCCACAAGCAAATCCAGCATGGCAGCACCGGTCTCGGCGTTGAGGAGCGGGAGGTCCGCCAAGACGCCGGTGCCCACACCGGTGCTCTCCTCCTGCCAAAAGCACGTGATGAATTCACAGAGGCTCTGCAGGAGAAGGGCAGGAAGGGAGGGAGCATCCATGGAGCGCTCCAAGCCTGGTGCTTGGCTGAGCAGTGACAGCAGGCCCAGCCCAGGCGGGGATGGCCGCAGGTACCTGCGCTGTTCCGCGGAAGCGGCCACGGGCGGCTTCCTGTTCTTGTGTCCGCTCCTCGGCCGCACCTGGCAAAGAGCGAGCGCAGCCAGAGCTGAGGGGCTGCGGGAGAGGCCAGAGAACACAGCCCAGGCCTGCGCTGCCCGCGCAGGGAGAGCCTCGGGATGCCCCGGGGGAAGGAGCACGGCTGCCAGGTGGTCCAGCCCAGCTTCTGCCCTATCCATGGGCATGTCCCCAGGGATGGGATGGGGCCAAGCTGGCTGCAGGCACCAGCCCTGCCGCCCAGCTCTGGCACTCACCCTCCAGCAGCGGCTGGAACTGCTCCAGTTCTTCAGGCTGCTGTGCTGAGGTAGCTCCAGCCTCTTCCTCCTCCACCCAGGCCAGCTTGGGCACGCTGGGGGCTCTCTGCTCCATGTCACTCTTGGCAGCCATGAGTGCTTGCTGAAGCAGAGAGGCCTCGGAAGGGCTGAAGATCAGCAAGTGCTGCAGTTGTACCTAGAAGGCACCTGCAACAGGGGAGCCTCGGGAAGGCTACAGGACCATAAGTCCTGCAGTCTGTCCCCGAGGGCAGCAGCAAGAGAGAAGTCTCAAGGAAGAGGACGGACTGCGAGTGCCGCAGTCCGTCCTCGAGGGCACCGGCCGCAGGGACGGCAGACGATTCGGAAATGCTCCGCGCGCGTCACCGAGTCCCGCAGCCTGGCCTTGAGGTTACCTGCACAGGGAACGCCTCGGAAAAGCTCAGGGTCAGAAAGGAACGAGTTGGCTGCGTGGGGGCTCCTCACAGCACGGCTCTGTCCCGTCCTGTCCCGTCGCGTGCACCGAGCACTGTGGCGCGGCCCTGTCGACGCCAGCACCTACGCCACCACGTGTCACAAAGGGGCACCCTGGCACACTCTGTCACTTTGCGTCCCACGGTGAGCACGGGACAGCGTGTCACAGAGAGCCCCAGGACACACCTCCACGTGCCCTGGGGACACCCCCACCCCCACCCAAACTGCCCCACCTTGCAGGGAAGACCTTGCCCCAAGTGTTGAAAACGCAGCCCAGCAGGAACTTTAGGAAGGGCATAAACAAGAAGCAGCTGCTCCTCTGCTCTGCCTGCTCAGGGCAGCAGAATGAGCCCCCACGGCTGCCAAGGGAGCTGAGCAGGAAGGGCAGCGGGCCCTTCCACAGGCCCTGCCACGGCCTCTTTGGGACCAGTCCCGGTGCAGGGTGGCCCGGCACACTCGCAGGGCCGTGACACAGCCACGGGACATGTGGCCCAGAGCACCAATGCCGCTCTGTGCCCTGGGGAGCGCTGACAGCAGCGGGTGCGGAAGAGTCCCTGCCAAAAGAGACCTGCCGCCCCCCAAGGCCTGCCAATGCAGCTGGCGCCTGTCTCCTGCCACAGAGACCTGCGGCCCCGGGGGGCTTCTCTGCCAGAGGACAGCCAAAGCCAACGTGCCTCGTAGTCTAGGTGATCTTTTCTGCTGGTGGCTGTTGGCAGGAGCACCTGGGCCAATCGGTGGCCACACTTGGTATCTGTCAGAAGGCAGAATCTGTTGTCCCGTCCTGCAATGATTTTTGCTTGGAAGTGATTATCTGCAGCCCAAAAACACAATCCACTGTTGACTCTCACAGGACAATTACATGCTTACAGAGATACCGTCAAGTTGCCTTGTGTGCTTCTGGCTGTTTTTCTTGCTTTCTGCATAAAAACATCGGCCCAGCGTCTGATGGCCAGTGCTCCGGGTGCTGCCCGTCTGGCTGTGGCCAGCAGCTCGTGTCCAAACACGAGCGGGTGCCTTCTGGGCGAGGGAACGGACGGGCACGAGCAGCGATTTTCCCTGGTGAGCCTGGGAGGAAGCTGGGCAAGTGCAGAAGACTGGGATACCTCGGGCATGAGAGAAGCCGTGGTGTGTCTCTGATGATGCTGCCCGCACTGCGAAGGAACAGCTGAGACAAGCGCTGGGAGCAGACGCATCCTGCCGCTTTCTGCTCCGCGACGGACACGGAACACACTTGTTCCCCCAGCTCCGGAAGACTTGATGCAGGAACAAAAACGTTCCTGAAGGACCAGCAAAGGCCAAGGGGCTTTTGGCCACTTTCCCTTCCACATCACTTCCGGACAACTTGCTGAGACCAAGCAGCCTTTTTCCCCTCTTCCCCATTGGCCTGCAGACACTGTGAGCCAAGAGAAAGCTCCCGGACACCGGCATATGACAACAGCAATTTATTGTTCCTACGGGGTGGCGGGGGGGGGTGTGGGGGTGTGGGGTGGGAAAGGAAGTGCTTGCAGAGGAGAGGTGCAGAGGAGAGGTGTTCCCCGCAGGCTCAGGTGGCCCCAGCAGACGCAGCCTCCCGGATGGGTTCTCCACAGCGCCACAGCAGGAGACTCAGCCACGGTGACACAGGAAAGGCCTTGACTTCCAGAGCTGGCGGAGTTGGTCTCGCAGCTTCTGGAGTCGGGAGGAGGGAATGCTCTGTACAGCTAAATTGATGTACAGAGTTTGAAGTGCCAGGCATGAGACGGCAGGGCTGGTGTCATCCGTCATGTCCTGAAGAGCTGCAAGAGAGTGAAACAGAGCCACAGTCAGAGGCTGGATCTGCGGGGACGTGGGCAGAGCCTCGTGCCACGTCCATGCCACGCGGCTCCTGCCAGGGCCTTAAGGAAGCAGGACAAAAGAAGGACGAGCCGGCAGCTGCCGGCCACACAATGTCCCCCAGGCCCCCGAAAGGCGTCTGTGCTGCTGCCGCGCTGCCCTTGGTGCGCGCAGGGAGCGGAGCCGTCCGCGGGCGGGCCAGGGAACGCAGCTGCCAGCGGCAGCCCCCGCGGAGAGCCCGCGGGCCTCACTCACCCATGCAGATGGTCCAGAATTCTGGCTGCTGCCCTGTCAGGTAGCGCCCGGCGATCCCTTGGGAACACAGAGCATGTCCTGCCTTCAGAGCCACAGCTGCCGCACACGGGCGCTGCCAGCCCCGAGGTCGCACGCCCTGCTGGCCCGGCAGGGCTCAGCCCGGGCCCCTGGCGCACGCTGCCGCCCAAGGGCACGGATGCCAGAGGGCGGCAGCAGCGCCCAGGCCAGGCGGGGCCGCAAATGCCCGCGCCCGGCTCCTGCTGCCGGGGCAGCAGGCGGGGCTGGGGCCGGGCTGGGGCGGGCCGGGGCGGGGCTCGGGGCTCACCAATGAACCTGATGGCCGCCTCTCGCAGGGGCTTCTGTGGGCTCTGCAGGTACGGCAGGGCCAGGTGCAGGTGCTCGGCCACTCGGCTCCTGTCCTCTGCCAGCTGCAGAGAGCGGCAGGGCACGGAAGGAAAGGGTTGCTGCGGACCCGGCCCCTGGCCCGGGCGCTCCCTACGGCCGGCACTGCTCCCCCTAGCCCACAGAGCCCTGAGCCCCGGCCAGCAGCCGCAGGCGCCGGGCTCGGGACGGGGCAGAGAGCCCGGCGAGCTGCGGTGCCGCCCCGCAGCGGAGCCCAGCTGGCTCGGGGCTCCGTGGGCACCGGGCTCGGGCTGAGGGAGCGGCCTGTGGGGTGCAGGCCGGCACCCCTGCCTGCGGCACTGGGCAGGGGCCACAGCTGCCAGCCCCACAGACTGGGTGCCGTGGGCAGGCGGCTTCTGCAGGGATTGGCCTGGGGACTCCAGGCCGTCCTTACCAAGCACTCGGCCAACCTCCACATCTGATCCGTCTTCAGCAGCTGCTTGAGATCCTTCCTCTTCAGGAACCTTACTGCAGAAAGCAGCGTTTCCCGAGAGGCCTGCAGAGCAGCAGAGACCCAGAGATGGCACCGCAGCCCAGGGCACAGGACCCGCATCTCTGTGCCAAGGCCGGGAGGAGGCTGGAGCCCGTCAGGTGCCAGCGGGTGGGGAGAGAGCTGAGCCCCCCTGCCACGGGGACACCAGCGCCCAGGAGGCCTCACCTGTGCCACACGCCGGTTCTCATCGTGGCAGTGGAATAAGAGCGGGAGCAGGCTCTCGCTCACATGCTTCTTTAGGGCCTTTTTGCCTTTTGCCACTAGCAACGTGATCACGTTTTGGAAGAGGCAGATGGAGAGCAGCTGCACAAGGCTGTTGTCCTGTTGGAAAGGAAGCAAAAGCCCTCCGCATCAGCTTCTCCAGGCCCCCGTGTGCCCTGGCCCAAGGCAGCACCCCAGTGCCCGCGGCTGGGGGCACAGAGCCTCACATTGTCAAAGAGGTGCCAGAGCGCCTCGGCCAGCTGCAGGGCGATGGGGCTGGCTATTGTGAGGTCTTTGTGCAGCAGCAGGAGGCTGAGCACTGTGAGGGTCATCTCAAGGATGTCTTCGTCCTCATCCCACAGTAGCTTCCCAAGGCTTTCAGTCAGGCTGAACACGCTTGGATCCTGTGTGCAAAACAGGGCTGGGCAACCGCACGCTGCTGCTGCTGCCGCTGCCGCTGCGGCAGGACTCAGAGGCCGAAGGCCTTTCGTGAAGCCCACGGGCAGCTGAACAGTGAGCCTGGAGAGCTGGGAGAGCAGCTGCAGCAGCTCCCAAAGCCCAGCTAAGCCCAAAGGGCTGCTTGCCCCAGCCGCACGCTGACAGCACAGCTTCAGCTGCTGCCTCCTTCTCACCATCGAGGTGAGCACCACGAGGCCTCGGAGCGCCACGCGACGCATCTCCCTCGACTCGCTCTGCAGCTGCCTCGTCAAGATCTCCAGGACTTTTTCGCTGCATTCGCTCCAGTCCAAGCAATCCAGGACCTGAAAGGGACAGAGCAGGCACAGAGGTGCCCAGCTGGCAGCAGCTCAGAAGCGCACAGGGCCGAGCCAAGGCAGCAGCACAGGGCACGGGCACCGTCCCAGGCAGCTGCGGCTACGAGAGGGCAGAGGGGCGGGAGGCAGCTCAGCGAGGCAGCGCCGGCCATGGGGCTCACCTCCACCAGGAACGCCAGGGCGGGCAGTTCCCAGTCTGGAATGCCTTTGCTGAGCAGGTCAAAGAGGCAGGATGCCATGCCGCAAGACCAGATGATGGAGGCGCGGCGCATCTCCCTGGCGGGGAGAAAAAGGCGCCGTTGCTCCTGAGCCGGGTGGGCAAAGCTCTCCCAGGGCTGACTCGCAGAGGTCCGCTCTTCTCCCGAGCAGGCCGGGGCTGCTTTGGGAGGCGGCTGTTCCCGGGCACCCTCCTCTGCCGGCCTTTTCCAGTCTGCCCATCCCTCCCCCTTGGTGACGAGGCCCTGCCGCCCACGACCACGGGGACTGTGTGGGGGCCTTCCGGGCACAAGGGAGAGGGGCTGTGGGGAGAACGAGGTCTCACCTGGCCAGCAGACCCACGGCATAGTGGTGGGTGTCGGCGCAGAGCAGCGTGTCCCAGGCACGCTTGCGTTCCATTGACACCACCACGTGCTCGTAGTGCATTTGGCAGAGCAGAGCCTTCAGGGTCTGCAGGGCAAAGCTGTGTGCAGAGCAAAGCCCAGGTCACGCCGGGAGCCCCGGCTCCTGCCCCGGTGGCGCGGGAGGGATGGGGAGACTGGGGGGACTGGCATGGAGCACCTGTTGGGGTTGGCGGCGAGGCCGTGTTGCTCCTGGCATCCCTTCCAGAAGGTCTCAACCTCTTCTGGCGTATCCTGCGTGCTGACGTAAGTTTGGAAGAGCAGACGCAGAAAGAGATTGGGGAAATACTCCAGCACGACAGGTGAGCGCCAGGCCAGGTTGAAGACTCTCCACAGCGCCACGGTTGCCTGCAAGAAATAAAACACCCAGAGACAAGGCTCAGGGCCGAGACATCCACGCGGCAGGGCATGCGAGGGAGGCGTGCGAGGGAGAGGCCGGGGGAGACATGGGCGGAGCAGCCGGCCTGGTGCCTCTGAAGCCTGCCCCCTAAGCCAGGTGTCAGCCCAGTGCCTGAGGCAGGGAGATGCAGCTGGGGGGAGGACAGAGAGCTGGCTGCTGGAGAGGCGGCCCGGGGGCTGGCAAAGGCAGCTTCCAGAAACTCACAGCCAGGGCAAAGACTCCTGCGTTGTCCCCATCGGAGGTGCAGACGCGGTGCACTGGCCAGGCGCTCAGCACCTCCAGGAGCATCTGCAGCGCCGGCTCCGCAGTCCTGCTCGAGGACATGATGGTCGCCCACATGGTCGCGGCAGCTCTGTGGGGTCAGAGCTCTGTGTCAGGGCGGTCTGGGCCACAGCCCCGTGGCCCGGGCAGCTGCAGGGGCCCGCGCCGGCCCTCAGCCCTGCCTCTGCCCGCTGTCCCTGGCTGGCAGCAGCCAGCCAGCCCACGTGGGCACAGGCCCTGAGGGGCAGGGAGGGAGCACGGCACCAGGCTCAGAAGGTGACATGCCGGCACTGGAAAACACAGGAGCCAGAGGATCCTGCAACTCCCCGCCTGTCTGGCAGTCAGCAGGGACAGGCTCTAGAGGGTGATGGGTTGGTGAACCCTAAGGCCTCAAGGCACGTAGGGCTGCCCTACCTGTCACACGACGGGGCCCAGCGCAAGAGGCTGACCAGCACGTCAGAGGGGTGTTCCTTGGTCAGCTCCAGAAGGGCCTTGTCCAGCCTGTGCCCAGCAGACTCATTGGCCGTGAGCCATTGGTGGATGTACCTGACCACGGCGGGCACCTGCAGAAGGCGCGGGGAGACTCGAAGAGCTGCCAGAGCAGCAATTTCCCCAGCTTCCCCCGAGAAGTGCTTCCCTCCCAACCGCACAGGGCCGGGCCCCAAAGGCCGAGGGAGCCCGGCACAGGCGGCTCGAGGCGCCGCACCACTGCTGGGGCGAACGAGCCCTTGCCCCAGGCTGCTTACTTGCGCTGGATTGGAGACCCCCTTCTCCACAAGCAAATCCAGCATGGCAGCACCGGTCTCGGCGTTGAGGAGCGGGAGGTCCGCCAAGACGCCGGTGCCCACACCGGCGCTCTCCTCCTGCCAAAAGCACGTGATGAATTCACAGAGGCTCTGCAGGAGAAGGGCAGGAAGGGAGGGAGCATCCATGGAGCGCTCCAAGCCTGGTGCTTGGCTGAGCAGTGACAGCAGGCCCAGCCCAGGCGGGGATGGCCGCAGGTACCTGCGCTGTTCCGCGGAAGCGGCCACGGGCGGCTTCCTGTTCTTGTGTCCGCTCCTCGGCCGCACCTGGCAAAGAGCGAGCGCAGCCAGAGCTGAGGCGCTGCGGGAGAGGCCAGAGAACACAGCCCAGGCCTGCGCTGCCCGCGCAGGGAGAGCCTCGGGATGCCCCGGGGGAAGGAGCACGGCTGCCAGGTGGTCCAGCCCAGCTTCTGCCCTATCCATGGGCATGTCCCCAGGGATGGGATGGGGCCAAGCTGGCTGCAGGCACCAGCCCTGCCGCCCAGCTCTGGCACTCACCCTCCAGCAGCGGCTGGAACTGCTCCAGTTCTTCAGGCTGCTGTGCTGAGGTAGCTCCAGCCTCTTCCTCCTCCACCCAGGCCAGCTTGGGCACGCTGGGGACTCTCTGCTCCATGTCACTCTTGGCAGCCATGAGTGCTTGCTGAAGCAGAGAGGCCTCGGAAGGGCTGAAGATCAGCAAGTGCTGCAGTTGTACCTAGAAGGCACCTGCAACAGGGGAGCCTCGGGAAGGCTACAGGACCATAAGTCCTGCAGTCTGTCCCCGAGGGCAGCAGCAAGAGAGAAGTCTCAAGGAAGAGGACGAACTGCGAGTGCCGCAGTCCGTCCTCGAGGGCACCGGCCGCAGGGACGGCAGACGATTCGGAAATGCTCCGCGCGCGTCACCGAGTCCCGCAGCCTGGCCTTGAGGTTACCTGCACAGGGAACGCCTCGGAAAAGCTCAGGGTCAGAAAGGAACGAGTTGGCTGCGTGGGGGCTCCTCACAGCACGGCTCTGTCCCGTCCTGTCCCGTCGCGTGCACCGAGCACTGTGGCGCGGCCCTGTCGACGCCAGCACCTACGCCACCACGTGTCACAAAGGGGCACCCTGGCACACTCTGTCACTTTGCGTCCCACGGTGAGCACGGGACAGCGTGTCACAGAGAGCCCCAGGACACACCTCCACGTGCCCTGGGGACACCCCCACCCCCACCCAAACTGCCCCACCTTGCAGGGAAGACCTTGCCCCAAGTGTTGAAAACGCAGCCCAGCAGGAACTTTAGGAAGGGCATAAACAAGAAGCAGCTGCTCCTCTGCTCTGCCTGCTCAGGGCAGCAGAATGAGCCCCCACGGCTGCCAAGGGAGCTGAGCAGGAAGGGCAGCGGGCCCTTCCACAGGCCCTGCCACGGCCTCTTTGGGACCAGTCCCGGTGCAGGGTGGCCCGGCACACTCGCAGGGCCGTGACACAGCCACGGGACATGTGGCCCAGAGCACCAATGCCGCTCTGTGCCCTGGGGAGCGCTGACAGCAGCGGGTGCGGAAGAGTCCCTGCCAAAAGAGACCTGCCGCCCCCCAAGGCCTGCCAATGCAGCTGGCGCCTGTCTCCTGCCACAGAGACCTGTGGCCCCGGGGGGCTTCTCTGCCAGAGGACAGCCAAAGCCAACGTGCCTCGTAGTCTAGGTGATCTTTTCTGCTGGTGGCTGTTGGCAGGAGCACCTGGGCCAATCGGTGGCCACACTTGGTATCTGTCAGAAGGCAGAATCTGTTGTCCCGTCCTGCAATGATTTTTGCTTGGAAGTGATTATCTGCAGCCCAAAACCACAATCCACTGTTGACTCTCACAGGACAATTACATGCTTACAGAGATACCGTCAAGTTGCCTTGTGTGCTTCTGGCTGTTTTTCTTGCTTTCTGCATAAAAACATCGGCCCAGCGTCTGATGGCCAGTGCTCCGGGTGCTGCCCGTCTGGCTGTGGCCAGCAGCTCGTGTCCAAACACGAGCGGGTGCCTTCTGGGCGAGGGAACGGACGGGCACGAGCAGCGATTTTCCCTGGTGAGCCTGGGAGGAAGCTGGGCAAGTGCAGAAGACTGGGATACCTCGGGCATGAGAGAAGCCGTGGTGTGTCTCTGATGATGCTGCCCGCACTGCAAAGGAACAGCCGAGACAAGCGCTGGGAGCAGACGCATCCTGCCGCTTTCTGCTCCGCGACGGACACGGAACACACTTGTTCCCCCAGCTCCGGAAGACTTGATGCAGGAACAAAAACGTTCCTGAAGGACCAGCAAAGGCCAAGGGGCTTTTGGCCACTTTCCCTTCCACATCACTTCCGGACAACTTGCTGAGACCAAGCAGCCTTTTTCCCCTCTTCCCCATTGGCCTGCAGACACTGTGAGCCAAGAGAAAGCTCCCGGACACCGGCATATGACAACAGCAATTTATTGTTCCTACGGGGTGGCGGGGGGGGGTGTGGGGGTGTGGGGTGGGAAAGGAAGTGCTTGCAGAGGAGAGGTGCAGAGGAGAGGTGTTCCCCGCAGGCTCAGGTGGCCCCAGCAGACGCAGCCTCCCGGATGGGTTCTCCACAGCGCCACAGCAGGAGACTCAGCCACGGTGACACAGGAAAGGCCTTGACTTCCAGAGCTGGCGGAGTTGGTCTCGCAGCTTCTGGAGTCGGGAGGAGGGAATGCTCTGTACAGCTAAATTGATGTACAGAGTTTGAAGTGCCAGGCATGAGACGGCAGGGCTGGTGTCATCCGTCATGTCCTGAAGAGCTGCAAGAGAGTGAAACAGAGCCACAGTCAGAGGCTGGATCTGCGGGGACGTGGGCAGAGCCTCGTGCCACGTCCATGCCACGCGGCTCCTGCCAGGGCCTTAAGGAAGCAGGACAAAAGAAGGACGAGCCGGCAGCTGCCGGCCACACAATGTCCCCCAGGCCCCCGAAAGACGTCTGTGCTGTTGCCGCGCTGCCCTTGGTGCGCGCAGGGAGCGGAGCCGTCCGCGGGCGGGCCAGGGAACGCAGCTGCCAGCGGCAGCCCCCGCGGAGAGCCCGCGGGCCTCACTCACCCATGCAGATGGTCCGGAATTCCGGCTGCTGCCCTGTCAGGTAGCGCCCGGCGATCCCTTGGGAACACAGAGCATGTCCTGCCTTCAGAGCCACAGCTGCCGCACACGGGCGCTGCCAGCCCCGAGGTCGCACGCCCTGCTGGCCCGGCAGGGCTCAGCCCGGGCCCCTGGCGCACGCTGCCGCCCAAGGGCACGGATGCCAGAGGGCGGCAGCAGCGCCCAGGCCAGGCGGGGCCGCAAATGCCCGCGCCCGGCTCCTGCTGCCGGGGCAGCAGGCGGGGCTGGGGCCGGGCTGGGGCGGGCCGGGGCGGGGCTCGGGGCTCACCGATGAACCTGACGGCCGCCTCTCGCAGGGGCTTCTGTGGGCTCTGCAGGTACGGCAGGGCCAGGTGCAGGTGCTCGGCCACTCGGCTCCTGTCCTCTGCCAGCTGCAGAGAGCGGCAGGGCACGGAAGGAAAGGGTTGCTGCGGGCCCGGCCCCTGGCCCGGGCGCTCCCTACGGCCGGCACTGCTCCCCCTAGCCCACAGAGCCCTGAGCCCCGGCCAGCAGCCGCAGGCGCCGGGCTCGGGACGGGGCAGAGAGCCCGGCGAGCTGCGGTGCCGCCCCGCAGCGGAGCCCAGCTGGCTCGGGGCTCTGTGGGCACCGGGCTCGGGCTGAGGGAGTGGCCTGTGGGGTGCAGGCCGGCACCCCTGCCTGCGGCACTGGGCAGGGGCCACAGCTGCCAGCCCCACAGACTGGGTGCCGTGGGCAGGCGGCTTCTGCAGGGATTGGCCTGGGGACTCCAGGCCGTCCTTACCAAGCACTCGGCCAACCTCCACATCTGATCCGTCTTCAGCAGCTGCTTGAGATCCTTCCTCTTCAGGAACCTTACTGCAGAAAGCAGCGTTTCCCGAGAGGCCTGCAGAGCAGCAGAGACCCAGAGATGGCACCGCAGCCCAGGGCACAGGACCCGCATCTCTGTGCCAAGGCCGGGAGGAGGCTGGAGCCCGTCAGGTGCCAGCGGGTGGGGAGAGAGCTGAGCCCCCCTGCCACGGGGACACCAGCGCCCAGGAGGCCTCACCTGTGCCACACGCCGGTTCTCATCGTGGCAGTGGAAGAAGAGCGGGAGCAGGCTCTCGCTCACATGCTTCTTTAGGGCCTTTTTGCCTTTTGCCACTAGCAACGTGATCACGTTTTGGAAGAGGCAGATGGAGAGCAGCTGCACAAGGCTGTTGTCCTGTTGGAAAGGAAGCAAAAGCCCTCCGCATCAGCTTCTCCAGGCCCCCGTGTGCCCTGGCCCAAGGCAGCACCCCAGTGCCCGCGGCTGGGGGCACAGAGCCTCACATTGTCAAAGAGGTGCCAGAGCGCCTCGGCCAGCTGCAGGGCGATGGGGCTGGCTATTGTGAGGTCTTTGTGCAGCAGCAGGAGGCTGAGCACTGTGAGGGTCATCTCAAGGATGTCTTCGTCCTCATCCCACAGTAGCTTCCCAAGGCTTTCAGTCAGGCTGAACACGCTTGGATCCTGTGTGCAAAACAGGGCTGGGCAACCGCACGCTGCTGCTGCTGCCGCTGCCGCTGCGGCAGGACTCAGAGGCCGAAGGCCTTTCGTGAAGCCCACGGGCAGCTGAACAGTGAGCCTGGAGAGCTGGGAGAGCAGCTGCAGCAGCTCCCAAAGCCCAGCTAAGCCCAAAGGGCTGCTTGCCCCAGCCGCACGCTGACAGCACAGCTTCAGCTGCTGCCTCCTTCTCACCATCGAGGTGAGCACCACGAGGCCTCGGAGCGCCACGCGACGCATCTCCCTCGACTCGCTCTGCAGCTGCCTCGTCAAGATCTCCAGGACTTTTTCGCTGCATTCGCTCCAGTCCAAGCAATCCAGGACCTGAAAGGGACAGAGCAGGCACAGAGGTGCCCAGCTGGCAGCAGCTCAGAAGCGCACAGGGCCGAGCCAAGGCAGCAGCACAGGGCACGGGCACCGTCCCAGGCAGCTGCGGCTACGAGAGGGCAGAGGGGCGGGAGGCAGCTCAGCGAGGCAGCGCCGGCCATGGGGCTCACCTCCACCAGGAACGCCAGGGTGGGCAGTTCCCAGTCTGGAATGCCTTTGCTGAGCAGGTCAAAGAGGCAGGATGCCATGCCGCAAGACCAGATGATGGAGGCGCGGCGCATCTCCCTGGCGGGGAGAAAAAGGCGCCGTTGCTCCTGAGCCGGGTGGGCAAAGCTCTCCCAGGGCTGACTCGCAGAGGTCCGCTCTTCTCCCGAGCAGGCCGGGGCTGCTTTGGGAGGCGGCTGTTCCCGGGCACCCTCCTCTGCCGGCCTTTTCCAGTCTGCCCATCCCTCCCCCTTGGTGACGAGGCCCTGCCGCCCACGACCACGGGGACTGTGTGGGGGCCTTCCGGGCACAAGGGAGAGGGGCTGTGGGGAGAACGAGGTCTCACCTGGCCAGCAGACCCACGGCATAGTGGTGGGTGTCGGCGCAGAGCAGCGTGTCCCAGGCACGCTTGCGTTCCATTGACACCACCACGTGTTCGTAGTGCATTTGGCAGAGCAGAGCCTTCAGGGTCTGCAGGGCAAAGCTGTGTGCAGAGCAAAGCCCAGGTCACGCCGGGAGCCCCGGCTCCTGCCCCGGTGGCGCGGGAGGGATGGGGAGACTGGGGGGACTGGCATGGAGCACCTGTTGGGGTTGGCGGCGAGGCCGTGTTGCTCCTGGCATCCCTTCCAGAAGGTCTCAACCTCTTCTGGCGTATCCTGCGTGCTGACGTAAGTTTGGAAGAGCAGACGCAGAAAGAGATTGGGGAAATACTCCAGCACGACAGGTGAGCGCCAGGCCAGGTTGAAGACTCTCCACAGCGCCACGGTTGCCTGCAAGAAATAAAACACCCAGAGACAAGGCTCAGGGCCGAGACATCCACGCGGCAGGGCATGCGAGGGAGGCGTGCGAGGGAGAGGTCGGGGGAGACATGGGCGGAGCAGCCGGCCTGGTGCCTCTGAAGCCTGCCCCCTAAGCCAGGTGTCAGCCCAGTGCCTGAGGCAGGGAGATGCAGCTGGGGGGAGGACAGAGAGCTGGCTGCTGGAGAGGCGGCCCGGGGGCTGGCAAAGGCAGCTTCCAGAAACTCACAGCCAGGGCAAAGACTCCTGCGTTGTCCCCATCGGAGGTGCAGACGTGGTGCACTGGCCAGGCGCTCAGCACCTCCAGGAGCATCTGCAGCGCCGGCTCCGCAGTCCTGCTCGAGGACATGATGGTCGCCCACATGGTCGCGGCAGCTCTGTGGGGTCAGAGCTCTGTGTCAGGGCGGTCTGGGCCACAGCCCCGTGGCCCGGGCAGCTGCAGGGGCCCGCGCCGGCCCTCAGCCCTGCCTCTGCCCGCTGTCCCTGGCTGGCAGCAGCCAGCCAGCCCACGTGGGCACAGGCCCTGAGGGGCAGGGAGGGAGCACGGCACCAGGCTCAGAAGGTGACATGCCGGCACTGGAAAACAGAGGAGCCAGAGGATCCTGCAACTCCCCGCCTGTCTGGCAGTCAGCAGGGACAGGCTCTAGAGGGTGATGGGTTGGTGAACCCTAAGGCCTCAAGGCACGTAGGGCTGCCCTACCTGTCACACGACGGGGCCCAGCGCAAGAGGCTGACCAGCACGTCAGAGGGGTGTTCCTTGGTCAGCTCCAGAAGGGCCTTGTCCAGCCTGTGCCCAGCAGACTCATTGGCCGTGAGCCATTGGTGGATGTACCTGACCACGGCGGGCACCTGCAGAAGGCGCGGGGAGACTCGAAGAGCTGCCAGAGCAGCAATTTCCCCAGCTTCCCCCGAGAAGTGCTTCCCTCCCAACCTCACAGGGCCGGGCCCCAAAGGCCGAGGGAGCCCGGCACAGGCGGCTCGAGGCGCCGCACCACTGCTGGGGCGAACGAGCCCTTGCCCCAGGCTGCTTACTTGCGCTGGATTGGAGACCCCCTTCTCCACAAGCAAATCCAGCATGGCAGCACCGGTCTCGGCGTTGAGGAGCGGGAGGTCCGCCAAGACGCCGGTGCCCACACCGGCGCTCTCCTCCTGCCAAAAGCACGTGATGAATTCACAGAGGCTCTGCAGGAGAAGGGCAGGAAGGGAGGGAGCATCCATGGAGCGCTCCAAGCCTGGTGCTTGGCTGAGCAGTGACAGCAGGCCCAGCCCAGGCGGGGATGGCCGCAGGTACCTGCGCTGTTCCGCGGAAGCGGCCACGGGCGGCTTCCTGTTCTTGTGTCCGCTCCTCGGCCGCACCTGGCAAAGAGCGAGCGCAGCCAGAGCTGAGGCGCTGCGGGAGAGGCCAGAGAACACAGCCCAGGCCTGCGCTGCCCGCGCAGGGAGAGCCTCGGGATGCCCCGGGGGAAGGAGCACGGCTGCCAGGTGGTCCAGCCCAGCTTCTGCCCTATCCATGGGCATGTCCCCAGGGATGGGATGGGGCCAAGCTGGCTGCAGGCACCAGCCCTGCCGCCCAGCTCTGGCACTCACCCTCCAGCAGCGGCTGGAACTGCTCCAGTTCTTCAGGCTGCTGTGCTGAGGTAGCTCCAGCCTCTTCCTCCTCCACCCAGGCCAGCTTGGGCACGCTGGGGACTCTCTGCTCCATGTCACTCTTGGCAGCCATGAGTGCTTGCTGAAGCAGAGAGGCCTCGGAAGGGCTGAAGATCAGCAAGTGCTGCAGTTGTACCTAGAAGGCACCTGCAACAGGGGAGCCTCGGGAAGGCTACAGGACCATAAGTCCTGCAGTCTGTCCCCGAGGGCAGCAGCAAGAGAGAAGTCTCAAGGAAGAGGACGAACTGCGAGTGCCGCAGTCCGTCCTCGAGGGCACCGGCCGCAGGGACGGCAGACGATTCGGAAATGCTCCGCGCGCGTCACCGAGTCCCGCAGCCTGGCCTTGAGGTTACCTGCACAGGGAACGCCTCGGAAAAGCTCAGGGTCAGAAAGGAACGAGTTGGCTGCGTGGGGGCTCCTCACAGCACGGCTCTGTCCCGTCCTGTCCCGTCGCGTGCACCGAGCACTGTGGCGCGGCCCTGTCGACGCCAGCACCTACGCCACCACGTGTCACAAAGGGGCACCCTGGCACACTCTGTCACTTTGCGTCCCACGGTGAGCACGGGACAGCGTGTCACAGAGAGCCCCAGGACACACCTCCACGTGCCCTGGGGACACCCCCACCCCCACCCAAACTGCCCCACCTTGCAGGGAAGACCTTGCCCCAAGTGTTGAAAACGCAGCCCAGCAGGAACTTTAGGAAGGGCATAAACAAGAAGCAGCTGCTCCTCTGCTCTGCCTGCTCAGGGCAGCAGAATGAGCCCCCACGGCTGCCAAGGGAGCTGAGCAGGAAGGGCAGCGGGCCCTTCCACAGGCCCTGCCACGGCCTCTTTGGGACCAGTCCCGGTGCAGGGTGGCCCGGCACACTCGCAGGGCCGTGACACAGCCACGGGACATGTGGCCCAGAGCACCAATGCCGCTCTGTGCCCTGGGGAGCGCTGACAGCAGCGGGTGCGGAAGAGTCCCTGCCAAAAGAGACCTGCCGCCCCCCAAGGCCTGCCAATGCAGCTGGCGCCTGTCTCCTGCCACAGAGACCTGTGGCCCCGGGGGGCTTCTCTGCCAGAGGACAGCCAAAGCCAACGTGCCTCGTAGTCTAGGTGATCTTTTCTGCTGGTGGCTGTTGGCAGGAGCACCTGGGCCAATCGGTGGCCACACTTGGTATCTGTCAGAAGGCAGAATCTGTTGTCCCGTCCTGCAATGATTTTTGCTTGGAAGTGATTATCTGCAGCCCAAAACCACAATCCACTGTTGACTCTCACAGGACAATTACATGCTTACAGAGATACCGTCAAGTTGCCTTGTGTGCTTCTGGCTGTTTTTCTTGCTTTCTGCATAAAAACATCGGCCCAGCGTCTGATGGCCAGTGCTCCGGGTGCTGCCCGTCTGGCTGTGGCCAGCAGCTCGTGTCCAAACACGAGCGGGTGCCTTCTGGGCGAGGGAACGGACGGGCACGAGCAGCGATTTTCCCTGGTGAGCCTGGGAGGAAGCTGGGCAAGTGCAGAAGACTGGGATACCTCGGGCATGAGAGAAGCCGTGGTGTGTCTCTGATGATGCTGCCCGCACTGCAAAGGAACAGCCGAGACAAGCGCTGGGAGCAGACGCATCCTGCCGCTTTCTGCTCCGCGACGGACACGGAACACACTTGTTCCCCCAGCTCCGGAAGACTTGATGCAGGAACAAAAACGTTCCTGAAGGACCAGCAAAGGCCAAGGGGCTTTTGGCCACTTTCCCTTCCACATCACTTCCGGACAACTTGCTGAGACCAAGCAGCCTTTTTCCCCTCTTCCCCATTGGCCTGCAGACACTGTGAGCCAAGAGAAAGCTCCCGGACACCGGCATATGACAACAGCAATTTATTGTTCCTACGGGGTGGCGGGGGGGGGTGTGGGGGTGTGGGGTGGGAAAGGAAGTGCTTGCAGAGGAGAGGTGCAGAGGAGAGGTGTTCCCCGCAGGCTCAGGTGGCCCCAGCAGACGCAGCCTCCCGGATGGGTTCTCCACAGCGCCACAGCAGGAGACTCAGCCACGGTGACACAGGAAAGGCCTTGACTTCCAGAGCTGGCGGAGTTGGTCTCGCAGCTTCTGGAGTCGGGAGGAGGGAATGCTCTGTACAGCTAAATTGATGTACAGAGTTTGAAGTGCCAGGCATGAGACGGCAGGGCTGGTGTCATCCGTCATGTCCTGAAGAGCTGCAAGAGAGTGAAACAGAGCCACAGTCAGAGGCTGGATCTGCGGGGACGTGGGCAGAGCCTCGTGCCACGTCCATGCCACGCGGCTCCTGCCAGGGCCTTAAGGAAGCAGGACAAAAGAAGGACGAGCCGGCAGCTGCCGGCCACACAATGTCCCCCAGGCCCCCGAAAGACGTCTGTGCTGTTGCCGCGCTGCCCTTGGTGCGCGCAGGGAGCGGAGCCGTCCGCGGGCGGGCCAGGGAACGCAGCTGCCAGCGGCAGCCCCCGCGGAGAGCCCGCGGGCCTCACTCACCCATGCAGATGGTCCGGAATTCCGGCTGCTGCCCTGTCAGGTAGCGCCCGGCGATCCCTTGGGAACACAGAGCATGTCCTGCCTTCAGAGCCACAGCTGCCGCACACGGGCGCTGCCAGCCCCGAGGTCGCACGCCCTGCTGGCCCGGCAGGGCTCAGCCCGGGCCCCTGGCGCACGCTGCCGCCCAAGGGCACGGATGCCAGAGGGCGGCAGCAGCGCCCAGGCCAGGCGGGGCCGCAAATGCCCGCGCCCGGCTCCTGCTGCCGGGGCAGCAGGCGGGGCTGGGGCCGGGCTGGGGCGGGCCGGGGCGGGGCTCGGGGCTCACCGATGAACCTGACGGCCGCCTCTCGCAGGGGCTTCTGTGGGCTCTGCAGGTACGGCAGGGCCAGGTGCAGGTGCTCGGCCACTCGGCTCCTGTCCTCTGCCAGCTGCAGAGAGCGGCAGGGCACGGAAGGAAAGGGTTGCTGCGGGCCCGGCCCCTGGCCCGGGCGCTCCCTACGGCCGGCACTGCTCCCCCTAGCCCACAGAGCCCTGAGCCCCGGCCAGCAGCCGCAGGCGCCGGGCTCGGGACGGGGCAGAGAGCCCGGCGAGCTGCGGTGCCGCCCCGCAGCGGAGCCCAGCTGGCTCGGGGCTCTGTGGGCACCGGGCTCGGGCTGAGGGAGTGGCCTGTGGGGTGCAGGCCGGCACCCCTGCCTGCGGCACTGGGCAGGGGCCACAGCTGCCAGCCCCACAGACTGGGTGCCGTGGGCAGGCGGCTTCTGCAGGGATTGGCCTGGGGACTCCAGGCCGTCCTTACCAAGCACTCGGCCAACCTCCACATCTGATCCGTCTTCAGCAGCTGCTTGAGATCCTTCCTCTTCAGGAACCTTACTGCAGAAAGCAGCGTTTCCCGAGAGGCCTGCAGAGCAGCAGAGACCCAGAGATGGCACCGCAGCCCAGGGCACAGGACCCGCATCTCTGTGCCAAGGCCGGGAGGAGGCTGGAGCCCGTCAGGTGCCAGCGGGTGGGGAGAGAGCTGAGCCCCCCTGCCACGGGGACACCAGCGCCCAGGAGGCCTCACCTGTGCCACACGCCGGTTCTCATCGTGGCAGTGGAAGAAGAGCGGGAGCAGGCTCTCGCTCACATGCTTCTTTAGGGCCTTTTTGCCTTTTGCCACTAGCAACGTGATCACGTTTTGGAAGAGGCAGATGGAGAGCAGCTGCACAAGGCTGTTGTCCTGTTGGAAAGGAAGCAAAAGCCCTCCGCATCAGCTTCTCCAGGCCCCCGTGTGCCCTGGCCCAAGGCAGCACCCCAGTGCCCGCGGCTGGGGGCACAGAGCCTCACATTGTCAAAGAGGTGCCAGAGCGCCTCGGCCAGCTGCAGGGCGATGGGGCTGGCTATTGTGAGGTCTTTGTGCAGCAGCAGGAGGCTGAGCACTGTGAGGGTCATCTCAAGGATGTCTTCGTCCTCATCCCACAGTAGCTTCCCAAGGCTTTCAGTCAGGCTGAACACGCTTGGATCCTGTGTGCAAAACAGGGCTGGGCAACCGCACGCTGCTGCTGCTGCCGCTGCCGCTGCGGCAGGACTCAGAGGCCGAAGGCCTTTCGTGAAGCCCACGGGCAGCTGAACAGTGAGCCTGGAGAGCTGGGAGAGCAGCTGCAGCAGCTCCCAAAGCCCAGCTAAGCCCAAAGGGCTGCTTGCCCCAGCCGCACGCTGACAGCACAGCTTCAGCTGCTGCCTCCTTCTCACCATCGAGGTGAGCACCACGAGGCCTCGGAGCGCCACGCGACGCATCTCCCTCGACTCGCTCTGCAGCTGCCTCGTCAAGATCTCCAGGACTTTTTCGCTGCATTCGCTCCAGTCCAAGCAATCCAGGACCTGAAAGGGACAGAGCAGGCACAGAGGTGCCCAGCTGGCAGCAGCTCAGAAGCGCACAGGGCCGAGCCAAGGCAGCAGCACAGGGCACGGGCACCGTCCCAGGCAGCTGCGGCTACGAGAGGGCAGAGGGGCGGGAGGCAGCTCAGCGAGGCAGCGCCGGCCATGGGGCTCACCTCCACCAGGAACGCCAGGGTGGGCAGTTCCCAGTCTGGAATGCCTTTGCTGAGCAGGTCAAAGAGGCAGGATGCCATGCCGCAAGACCAGATGATGGAGGCGCGGCGCATCTCCCTGGCGGGGAGAAAAAGGCGCCGTTGCTCCTGAGCCGGGTGGGCAAAGCTCTCCCAGGGCTGACTCGCAGAGGTCCGCTCTTCTCCCGAGCAGGCCGGGGCTGCTTTGGGAGGCGGCTGTTCCCGGGCACCCTCCTCTGCCGGCCTTTTCCAGTCTGCCCATCCCTCCCCCTTGGTGACGAGGCCCTGCCGCCCACGACCACGGGGACTGTGTGGGGGCCTTCCGGGCACAAGGGAGAGGGGCTGTGGGGAGAACGAGGTCTCACCTGGCCAGCAGACCCACGGCATAGTGGTGGGTGTCGGCGCAGAGCAGCGTGTCCCAGGCACGCTTGCGTTCCATTGACACCACCACGTGTTCGTAGTGCATTTGGCAGAGCAGAGCCTTCAGGGTCTGCAGGGCAAAGCTGTGTGCAGAGCAAAGCCCAGGTCACGCCGGGAGCCCCGGCTCCTGCCCCGGTGGCGCGGGAGGGATGGGGAGACTGGGGGGACTGGCATGGAGCACCTGTTGGGGTTGGCGGCGAGGCCGTGTTGCTCCTGGCATCCCTTCCAGAAGGTCTCAACCTCTTCTGGCGTATCCTGCGTGCTGACGTAAGTTTGGAAGAGCAGACGCAGAAAGAGATTGGGGAAATACTCCAGCACGACAGGTGAGCGCCAGGCCAGGTTGAAGACTCTCCACAGCGCCACGGTTGCCTGCAAGAAATAAAACACCCAGAGACAAGGCTCAGGGCCGAGACATCCACGCGGCAGGGCATGCGAGGGAGGCGTGCGAGGGAGAGGTCGGGGGAGACATGGGCGGAGCAGCCGGCCTGGTGCCTCTGAAGCCTGCCCCCTAAGCCAGGTGTCAGCCCAGTGCCTGAGGCAGGGAGATGCAGCTGGGGGGAGGACAGAGAGCTGGCTGCTGGAGAGGCGGCCCGGGGGCTGGCAAAGGCAGCTTCCAGAAACTCACAGCCAGGGCAAAGACTCCTGCGTTGTCCCCATCGGAGGTGCAGACGTGGTGCACTGGCCAGGCGCTCAGCACCTCCAGGAGCATCTGCAGCGCCGGCTCCGCAGTCCTGCTCGAGGACATGATGGTCGCCCACATGGTCGCGGCAGCTCTGTGGGGTCAGAGCTCTGTGTCAGGGCGGTCTGGGCCACAGCCCCGTGGCCCGGGCAGCTGCAGGGGCCCGCGCCGGCCCTCAGCCCTGCCTCTGCCCGCTGTCCCTGGCTGGCAGCAGCCAGCCAGCCCACGTGGGCACAGGCCCTGAGGGGCAGGGAGGGAGCACGGCACCAGGCTCAGAAGGTGACATGCCGGCACTGGAAAACAGAGGAGCCAGAGGATCCTGCAACTCCCCGCCTGTCTGGCAGTCAGCAGGGACAGGCTCTAGAGGGTGATGGGTTGGTGAACCCTAAGGCCTCAAGGCACGTAGGGCTGCCCTACCTGTCACACGATGGGGCCCAGCGCAAGAGGCTGACCAGCACGTCAGAGGGGTGTTCCTTGGTCAGCTCCAGAAGGGCCTTGTCCAGCCTGTGCCCAGCAGACTCATTGGCCGTGAGCCATTGGTGGATGTACCTGACCACGGCGGGCACCTGCAGAAGGCGCGGGGAGACTCGAAGAGCTGCCAGAGCCGCAATTTCCCCGGCTTCCCCCGAGAAGTGCTTCCCTCCCAACCGCACAGGGCCGGGCCCCAAAGGCCGAGGGAGCCCGGCACAGGCGGCTCGAGGCGCCGCACCACTGCTGGGGCGATCGAGCCCTTGCCCCAGGCTGCTTACTTGCGCTGGATTGGAGACCCCCTTCTCCACAAGCAAATCCAGCATGGCAGCACCGGTCTCGGCGTTGAGGAGCGGGAGGTCCGCCAAGACGCCGGTGCCCACACCGGCGCTCTCCTCCTGCCAAAAGCACGTGATGAATTCACAGAGGCTCTGCAGGAGAAGGGCAGGAAGGGAGGGAGCATCCATGGAGCGCTCCAAGCCTGGTGCTTGGCTGAGCAGTGACAGCAGGCCCAGCCCAGGCGGGGATGGCCGCAGGTACCTGCGCTGTTCCGCGGAAGCGGCCACGGGCGGCTTCCTGTTCTTGTGTCCGCTCCTCGGCCGCACCTGGCAAAGAGCGAGCGCAGCCAGAGCTGAGGGGCTGCGGGAGAGGCCAGAGAACACAGCCCAGGCCTGCGCTGCCCGCGCAGGGAGAGCCTCGGGATGCCCCGGGGGAAGGAGCACGGCTGCCAGGTGGTCCAGCCCAGCTTCTGCCCTATCCATGGGCATGTCCCCAGGGATGGGATGGGGCCAAGCTGGCTGCAGGCACCAGCCCTGCCGCCCAGCTCTGGCACTCACCCTCCAGCAGCGGCTGGAACTGCTCCAGTTCTTCAGGCTGCTGTGCTGAGGTAGCTCCAGCCTCTTCCTCCTCCACCCAGGCCAGCTTGGGCACGCTGGGGACTCTCTGCTCCATGTCACTCTTGGCAGCCATGAGTGCTTGCTGAAGCAGAGAGGCCTCGGAAGGGCTGAAGATCAGCAAGTGCTGCAGTTGTACCTAGAAGGCACCTGCAACAGGGGAGCCTCGGGAAGGCTACAGGACCATAAGTCCTGCAGTCTGTCCCCGAGGGCAGCAGCAAGAGAGAAGTCTCAAGGAAGAGGACGGACTGCGAGTGCCGCAGTCCGTCCTCGAGGGCACCGGCCGCAGGGACGGCAGACGATTCGGAAATGCTCCGCGCGCGTCACCGAGTCCCGCAGCCTGGCCTTGAGGTTACCTGCACAGGGAACGCCTCGGAAAAGCTCAGGGTCAGAAAGGAACGAGTTGGCTGCGTGGGGGCTCCTCACAGCACGGCTCTGTCCCGTCCTGTCCCGTCGCGTGCACCGAGCACTGTGGCGCGGCCCTGTCGACGCCAGCACCTACGCCACCACGTGTCACAAAGGGGCACCCTGGCACACTCTGTCACTTTGCGTCCCACGGTGAGCACGGGACAGCGTGTCACAGAGAGCCCCAGGACACACCTCCACGTGCCCTGGGGACACCCCCACCCCCACCCAAACTGCCCCACCTTGCAGGGAAGACCTTGCCCCAAGTGTTGAAAACGCAGCCCAGCAGGAACTTTAGGAAGGGCATAAACAAGAAGCAGCTGCTCCTCTGCTCTGCCTGCTCAGGGCAGCAGAATGAGCCCCCACGGCTGCCAAGGGAGCTGAGCAGGAAGGGCAGCGGGCCCTTCCACAGGCCCTGCCACGGCCTCTTTGGGACCAGTCCCGGTGCAGGGTGGCCCGGCACACTCGCAGGGCCGTGACACAGCCACGGGACATGTGGCCCAGAGCACCAATGCCGCTCTGTGCCCTGGGGAGCGCTGACAGCAGCGGGTGCGGAAGAGTCCCTGCCAAAAGAGACCTGCCGCCCCCCAAGGCCTGCCAATGCAGCTGGCGCCTGTCTCCTGCCACAGAGACCTGCGGCCCCGGGGGGCTTCTCTGCCAGAGGACAGCCAAAGCCAACGTGCCTCGTAGTCTAGGTGATCTTTTCTGCTGGTGGCTGTTGGCAGGAGCACCTGGGCCAATCGGTGGCCACACTTGGTATCTGTCAGAAGGCAGAATCTGTTGTCCCGTCCTGCAATGATTTTTGCTTGGAAGTGATTATCTGCAGCCCAAAACCACAATCCACTGTTGACTCTCACAGGACAATTACATGCTTACAGAGATACCGTCAAGTTGCCTTGTGTGCTTCTGGCTGTTTTTCTTGCTTTCTGCATAAAAACATCGGCCCAGCGTCTGATGGCCAGTGCTCCGGGTGCTGCCCGTCTGGCTGTGGCCAGCAGCTCGTGTCCAAACACGAGCGGGTGCCTTCTGGGCGAGGGAACGGACGGGCACGAGCAGCGATTTTCCCTGGTGAGCCTGGGAGGAAGCTGGGCAAGTGCAGAAGACTGGGATACCTCGGGCATGAGAGAAGCCGTGGTGTGTCTCTGATGATGCTGCCCGCACTGCAAAGGAACAGCCGAGACAAGCGCTGGGAGCAGACGCATCCTGCCGCTTTCTGCTCCGCGACGGACACGGAACACACTTGTTCCCCCAGCTCCGGAAGACTTGATGCAGGAACAAAAACGTTCCTGAAGGACCAGCAAAGGCCAAGGGGCTTTTGGCCACTTTCCCTTCCACATCACTTCCGGACAACTTGCTGAGACCAAGCAGCCTTTTTCCCCTCTTCCCCATTGGCCTGCAGACACTGTGAGCCAAGAGAAAGCTCCCGGACACCGGCATATGACAACAGCAATTTATTGTTCCTACGGGGTGGCGGGGGGGGGTGTGGGGGTGTGGGGTGGGAAAGGAAGTGCTTGCAGAGGAGAGGTGCAGAGGAGAGGTGTTCCCCGCAGGCTCAGGTGGCCCCAGCAGACGCGGCCTCCCGGATGGGTTCTCCACAGCGCCGCAGCAGGAGACTCAGCCACGGTGACACAGGAAAGGCCTTGACTTCCAGAGCTGGCGGAGTTGGTCTCGCAGCTTCTGGAGTCGGGAGGAGGGAATGCTCTGTACAGCTAAATTGATGTACAGAGTTTGAAGTGCCAGGCATGAGACGGCAGGGCTGGTGTCATCCGTCATGTCCTGAAGAGCTGCAAGAGAGTGAAACAGAGCCACAGTCAGAGGCTGGATCTGCGGGGACGTGGGCAGAGCCTCGTGCCACGTCCATGCCACGCGGCTCCTGCCAGGGCCTTAAGGAAGCAGGACAAAAGAAGGACGAGCCGGCAGCTGCCGGCCACACAATGTCCCCCAGGCCCCCGAAAGACGTCTGTGCTGTTGCCGCGCTGCCCTTGGTGCGCGCAGGGAGCGGAGCCGTCCGCGGGCGGGCCAGGGAACGCAGCTGCCAGCGGCAGCCCCCGCGGAGAGCCCGCGGGCCTCACTCACCCATGCAGATGGTCCGGAATTCCGGCTGCTGCCCTGTCAGGTAGCGCCCGGCGATCCCTTGGGAACACAGAGCATGTCCTGCCTTCAGAGCCACAGCTGCCGCACACGGGCGCTGCCAGCCCCGAGGTCGCACGCCCTGCTGGCCCGGCAGGGCTCAGCCCGGGCCCCTGGCGCACGCTGCCGCCCAAGGGCACGGATGCCAGAGGGCGGCAGCAGCGCCCAGGCCAGGCGGGGCCGCAAATGCCCGCGCCCGGCTCCTGCTGCCGGGGCAGCAGGCGGGGCTGGGGCCGGGCTGGGGCGGGCCGGGGCGGGGCTCGGGGCTCACCGATGAACCTGACGGCCGCCTCTCGCAGGGGCTTCTGTGGGCTCTGCAGGTACGGCAGGGCCAGGTGCAGGTGCTCGGCCACTCGGCTCCTGTCCTCTGCCAGCTGCAGAGAGCGGCAGGGCACGGAAGGAAAGGGTTGCTGCGGGCCCGGCCCCTGGCCCGGGCGCTCCCTACGGCCGGCACTGCTCCCCCTAGCCCGCAGAGCCCTGAGCCCCGGCCAGCAGCCGCAGGCGCCGGGCTCGGGACGGGGCAGAGAGCCCGGCGAGCTGCGGTGCCGCCCCGCAGCGGAGCCCAGCTGGCTCGGGGCTCCGTGGGCACCGGGCTCGGGCTGAGGGAGCGGCCTGTGGGGTGCAGGCCGGCACCCCTGCCTGCGGCACTGGGCAGGGGCCACAGCTGCCAGCCCCACAGACTGGGTGCCGTGGGCAGGCGGCTTCTGCAGGGATTGGCCTGGGGACTCCAGGCCGTCCTTACCAAGCACTCGGCCAACCTCCACATCTGATCCGTCTTCAGCAGCTGCTTGAGATCCTTCCTCTTCAGGAACCTTACTGCAGAAAGCAGCGTTTCCCGAGAGGCCTGCAGAGCAGCAGAGACCCAGAGATGGCACCGCAGCCCAGGGCACAGGACCCGCATCTCTGTGCCAAGGCCGGGAGGAGGCTGGAGCCCGTCAGGTGCCAGCGGGTGGGGAGAGAGCTGAGCCCCCCTGCCACGGGGACACCAGCGCCCAGGAGGCCTCACCTGTGCCACACGCCGGTTCTCATCGTGGCAGTGGAAGAAGAGCGGGAGCAGGCTCTCGCTCACATGCTTCTTTAGGGCCTTTTTGCCTTTTGCCACTAGCAACGTGATCACGTTTTGGAAGAGGCAGATGGAGAGCAGCTGCACAAGGCTGTTGTCCTGTTGGAAAGGAAGCAAAAGCCCTCCGCATCAGCTTCTCCAGGCCCCCGTGTGCCCTGGCCCAAGGCAGCACCCCAGTGCCCGCGGCTGGGGGCACAGAGCCTCACATTGTCAAAGAGGTGCCAGAGCGCCTCGGCCAGCTGCAGGGCGATGGGGCTGGCTATTGTGAGGTCTTTGTGCAGCAGCAGGAGGCTGAGCACTGTGAGGGTCATCTCAAGGATGTCTTCGTCCTCATCCCACAGTAGCTTCCCAAGGCTTTCAGTCAGGCTGAACACGCTTGGATCCTGTGTGCAAAACAGGGCTGGGCAACCGCACGCTGCTGCTGCTGCCGCTGCCGCTGCGGCAGGACTCAGAGGCCGAAGGCCTTTCGTGAAGCCCACGGGCAGCTGAACAGTGAGCCTGGAGAGCTGGGAGAGCAGCTGCAGCAGCTCCCAAAGCCCAGCTAAGCCCAAAGGGCTGCTTGCCCCAGCCGCACGCTGACAGCACAGCTTCAGCTGCTGCCTCCTTCTCACCATCGAGGTGAGCACCACGAGGCCTCGGAGCGCCACGCGACGCATCTCCCTCGACTCGCTCTGCAGCTGCCTCGTCAAGATCTCCAGGACTTTTTCGCTGCATTCGCTCCAGTCCAAGCAATCCAGGACCTGAAAGGGACAGAGCAGGCACAGAGGTGCCCAGCTGGCAGCAGCTCAGAAGCGCACAGGGCCGAGCCAAGGCAGCAGCACAGGGCACGGGCACCGTCCCAGGCAGCTGCGGCTACGAGAGGGCAGAGGGGCGGGAGGCAGCTCAGCGAGGCAGCGCCGGCCATGGGGCTCACCTCCACCAGGAACGCCAGGGTGGGCAGTTCCCAGTCTGGAATGCCTTTGCTGAGCAGGTCAAAGAGGCAGGATGCCATGCCGCAAGACCAGATGATGGAGGCGCGGCGCATCTCCCTGGCGGGGAGAAAAAGGCGCCGTTGCTCCTGAGCCGGGTGGGCAAAGCTCTCCCAGGGCTGACTCGCAGAGGTCCGCTCTTCTCCCGAGCAGGCCGGGGCTGCTTTGGGAGGCGGCTGTTCCCGGGCACCCTCCTCTGCCGGCCTTTTCCAGTCTGCCCATCCCTCCCCCTTGGTGACGAGGCCCTGCCGCCCACGACCACGGGGACTGTGTGGGGGCCTTCCGGGCACAAGGGAGAGGGGCTGTGGGGAGAACGAGGTCTCACCTGGCCAGCAGACCCACGGCATAGTGGTGGGTGTCGGCGCAGAGCAGCGTGTCCCAGGCACGCTTGCGTTCCATTGACACCACCACGTGTTCGTAGTGCATTTGGCAGAGCAGAGCCTTCAGGGTCTGCAGGGCAAAGCTGTGTGCAGAGCAAAGCCCAGGTCACGCCGGGAGCCCCGGCTCCTGCCCCGGTGGCGCGGGAGGGATGGGGAGACTGGGGGGACTGGCATGGAGCACCTGTTGGGGTTGGCGGCGAGGCCGTGTTGCTCCTGGCATCCCTTCCAGAAGGTCTCAACCTCTTCTGGCGTATCCTGCGTGCTGACGTAAGTTTGGAAGAGCAGACGCAGAAAGAGATTGGGGAAATACTCCAGCACGACAGGTGAGCGCCAGGCCAGGTTGAAGACTCTCCACAGCGCCACGGTTGCCTGCAAGAAATAAAACACCCAGAGACAAGGCTCAGGGCCGAGACATCCACGCGGCAGGGCATGCGAGGGAGGCGTGCGAGGGAGAGGTCGGGGGAGACATGGGCGGAGCAGCCGGCCTGGTGCCTCTGAAGCCTGCCCCCTAAGCCAGGTGTCAGCCCAGTGCCTGAGGCAGGGAGATGCAGCTGGGGGGAGGACAGAGAGCTGGCTGCTGGAGAGGCGGCCCGGGGGCTGGCAATGGCAGCTTCCAGAAACTCACAGCCAGGGCAAAGACTCCTGCGTTGTCCCCATCGGAGGTGCAGACGTGGTGCACTGGCCAGGCGCTCAGCACCTCCAGGAGCATCTGCAGCGCCGGCTCCGCAGTCCTGCTCGAGGACATGATGGTCGCCCACATGGTCGCGGCAGCTCTGTGGGGTCAGAGCTCTGTGTCAGGGCGGTCTGGGCCACAGCCCCGTGGCCCGGGCAGCTGCAGGGGCCCGCGCCGGCCCTCAGCCCTGCCTCTGCCCGCTGTCCCTGGCTGGCAGCAGCCAGCCAGCCCACGTGGGCACAGGCCCTGAGGGGCAGGGAGGGAGCACGGCACCAGGCTCAGAAGGTGACATGCCGGCACTGGAAAACAGAGGAGCCAGAGGATCCTGCAACTCCCCGCCTGTCTGGCAGTCAGCAGGGACAGGCTCTAGAGGGTGATGGGTTGGTGAACCCTAAGGCCTCAAGGCACGTAGGGCTGCCCTACCTGTCACACGACGGGGCCCAGCGCAAGAGGCTGACCAGCACGTCAGAGGGGTGTTCCTTGGTCAGCTCAAGAAGGGCCTTGTCCAGCCTGTGCCCAGCAGACTCATTGGCCGTGAGCCATTGGTGGATGTACCTGACCACGGCGGGCACCTGCAGAAGGCGCGGGGAGACTCGAAGAGCTGCCAGAGCCGCAATTTCCCCGGCTTCCCCCGAGAAGTGCTTCCCTCCCAACCGCACAGGGCCGGGCCCCAAAGGCCGAGGGAGCCCGGCACAGGCGGCTCGAGGCGCCGCACCACTGCTGGGGCGATCGAGCCCTTGCCCCAGGCTGCTTACTTGCGCTGGATTGGAGACCCCCTTCTCCACAAGCAAATCCAGCATGGCAGCACCGGTCTCGGCGTTGAGGAGCGGGAGGTCCGCCAAGACGCCGGTGCCCACACCGGCGCTCTCCTCCTGCCAAAAGCACGTGATGAATTCACAGAGGCTCTGCAGGAGAAGGGCAGGAAGGGAGGGAGCATCCATGGAGCGCTCCAAGCCTGGTGCTTGGCTGAGCAGTGACAGCAGGCCCAGCCCAGGCGGGGATGGCCGCAGGTACCTGCGCTGTTCCGCGGAAGCGGCCACGGGCGGCTTCCTGTTCTTGTGTCCGCTCCTCGGCCGCACCTGGCAAAGAGCGAGCGCAGCCAGAGCTGAGGGGCTGCGGGAGAGGCCAGAGAACACAGCCCAGGCCTGCGCTGCCCGCGCAGGGAGAGCCTCGGGATGCCCCGGGGGAAGGAGCACGGCTGCCAGGTGGTCCAGCCCAGCTTCTGCCCTATCCATGGGCATGTCCCCAGGGATGGGATGGGGCCAAGCTGGCTGCAGGCACCAGCCCTGCCGCCCAGCTCTGGCACTCACCCTCCAGCAGCGGCTGGAACTGCTCCAGTTCTTCAGGCTGCTGTGCTGAGGTAGCTCCAGCCTCTTCCTCCTCCACCCAGGCCAGCTTGGGCACACTGGGGGCTCTCTGCTCCATGTCACTCTTGGCAGCCATGAGTGCTTGCTGAAGCAGAGAGGCCTCGGAAGGGCTGAAGATCAGCAAGTGCTGCAGTTGTACCTAGAAGGCACCTGCAACAGGGGAGCCTCGGGAAGGCTACAGGACCATAAGTCCTGCAGTCTGTCCCCGAGGGCAGCAGCAAGAGAGAAGTCTCAAGGAAGAGGACGGACTGCGAGTGCCGCAGTCCGTCCTCGAGGGCACCGGCCGCAGGGACGGCAGACGATTCGGAAATGCTCCGCGCGCGTCACCGAGTCCCGCAGCCTGGCCTTGAGGTTACCTGCACAGGGAACGCCTCAGAAAAGCTCAGGGTCAGAAAGGAACGAGTTGGCTGCGTGGGGGCTCCTCACAGCACAGCTCTGTCCCGTCCTGTCCCGTCGCGTGCACCGAGCACTGTGGCGCGGCCCTGTCGACGCCAGCACCTACGCCACCACGTGTCACAAAGGGGCACCCTGGCACACTCTGTCACTTTGCGTCCCACGGTGAGCACGGGACAGCGTGTCACAGAGAGCCCCAGGACACACCTCCACGTGCCCTGGGGACACCCCCACCCCCACCCAAACTGCCCCACCTTGCAGGGAAGACCTTGCCCCAAGTGTTGAAAACGCAGCCCAGCAGGAACTTTAGGAAGGGCATAAACAAGAAGCAGCTGCTCCTCTGCTCTGCCTGCTCAGGGCAGCAGAATGAGCCCCCACGGCTGCCAAGGGAGCTGAGCAGGAAGGGCAGCGGGCCCTTCCACAGGCCCTGCCACGGCCTCTTTGGGACCAGTCCCGGTGCAGGGTGGCCCGGCACACTCGCAGGGCCGTGACACAGCCACGGGACATGTGGCCCAGAGCACCAATGCCGCTCTGTGCCCTGGGGAGCGCTGACAGCAGCGGGTGCGGCAGAGTCCCTGCCAAAAGAGACCTGCCGCCCCCCAAGGCCTGCCAATGCAGCTGGCGCCTGTCTCCTGCCACAGAGACCTGCGGCCCTGGGGGGCTTCTCTGCCAGAGGACAGCCAAAGCCAACGTGCCTCGTAGTCTAGGTGATCTTTTCTGCTGGTGGCTGTTGGCAGGAGCACCTGGGCCAATCGGTGGCCACACTTGGTATCTGTCAGAAGGCAGAATCTGTTGTCCCGTCCTGCAATGATTTTTGCTTGGAAGTGATTATCTGCAGCCCAGAAACACAATCCACTGTTGACTCTCACAGGACAATTACATGCTTACAGCGATACCGTCAAGTTGCCTTGTGTGCTTCTGGCTGTTTTTCTTGCTTTCTGCATAAAAACATCGGCCCAGCGTCTGATGGCCAGTGCTCCGGGTGCTGCCCGTCTGGCTGTGGCCAGCAGCTCGTGTCCAAACACGAGCGGGTGCCTTCTGGGCGAGGGAACGGACGGGCACGAGCAGCGATTTTCCCTGGTGAGCCTGGGAGGAAGCTGGGCAAGTGCAGAAGACTGGGATACCTCGGGCATGAGAGAAGCCGTGGTGTGTCTCTGATGATGCTGCCCGCACTGGGAAGGAACAGCCGAGACAAGCGCTGGGAGCAGACGCATCCTGCCGCTTTCTGCTCCGCGACGGACACGGAACACACTTGTTCCCCCAGCTCCGGAAGACTTGATGCAGGAACAAAAACGTTCCTGAAGGACCAGCAAAGGCCAAGGGGCTTTTGGCCACTTTCCCTTCCACATCACTTCCGGACAACTTGCTGAGACCAAGCAGCCTTTTTCCCCTCTTCCCCATTGGCCTGCAGACACTGTGAGCCAAGAGAAAGCTCCCGGACACCGGCATATGACAACAGCAATTTATTGTTCCTACGGGGTGGCGGGGGGGGGTGTGGGGGTGTGGGGTGGGAAAGGAAGTGCTTGCAGAGGAGAGGTGCAGAGGAGAGGTGTTCCCCGCAGGCTCAGGTGGCCCCAGCAGACGCAGCCTCCCGGATGGGTTCTCCACAGCGCCACAGCAGGAGACTCAGCCACGGTGACACAGGAAAGGCCTTGACTTCCAGAGCTGGCGGAGTTGGTCTCGCAGCTTCTGGAGTCGGGAGGAGGGAATGCTCTGTACAGCTAAATTGATGTACAGAGTTTGAAGTGCCAGGCATGAGACGGCAGGGCTGGTGTCATCCGTCATGTCCTGAAGAGCTGCAAGAGAGTGAAACAGAGCCACAGTCAGAGGCTGGATCTGCGGGGACGTGGGCAGAGCCTCGTGCCACGTCCATGCCACGCGGCTCCTGCCAGGGCCTTAAGGAAGCAGGACAAAAGAAGGACGAGCCGGCAGCTGCCGGCCACACAATGTCCCCCAGGCCCCCGAAAGGCGTCTGTGCTGTTGCCGCGCTGCCCTTGGTGCGCGCAGGGAGCGGAGCCGTCCGCGGGCGGGCCAGGGAACGCAGCTGCCAGCGGCAGCCCCCGCGGAGAGCCCGCGGGCCTCACTCACCCATGCAGATGGTCCGGAATTCCGGCTGCTGCCCTGTCAGGTAGCGCCCGGCGATCCCTTGGGAACACAGAGCATGTCCTGCCTTCAGAGCCACAGCTGCCGCACACGGGCGCTGCCAGCCCCGAGGTCGCACGCCCTGCTGGCCCGGCAGGGCTCAGCCCGGGCCCCTGGCGCACGCTGCCGCCCAAGGGCACGGATGCCAGAGGGCGGCAGCAGCGCCCAGGCCAGGCGGGGCCGCAAATGCCCGCGCCCGGCTCCTGCTGCCGGGGCAGCAGGCGGGGCTGGGGCCGGGCTGGGGCGGGCCGGGGCGGGGCTCGGGGCTCACCGATGAACCTGACGGCCGCCTCTCGCAGGGGCTTCTGTGGGCTCTGCAGGTACGGCAGGGCCAGGTGCAGGTGCTCGGCCACTCGGCTCCTGTCCTCTGCCAGCTGCAGAGAGCGGCAGGGCACGGAAGGAAAGGGTTGCTGCGGGCCCGGCCCCTGGCCCGGGCGCTCCCTACGGCCGGCACTGCTCCCCCTAGCCCACAGAGCCCTGAGCCCCGGCCAGCAGCCGCAGGCGCCGGGCTCGGGACGGGGCAGAGAGCCCGGCGAGCTGCGGTGCCGCCCCGCAGCGGAGCCCAGCTGGCTCGGGGCTCCGTGGGCACCAGGCTCGGGCTGAGGGAGCGGCCTGTGGGGTGCAGGCCGGCACCCCTGCCTGCGGCACTGGGCAGGGGCCACAGCTGCCAGCCCCACAGACTGGGTGCCGTGGGCAGGCGGCTTCTGCAGGGATTGGCCTGGGGACTCCAGGCCGTCCTTACCAAGCACTCGGCCAACCTCCACATCTGATCCGTCTTCAGCAGCTGCTTGAGATCCTTCCTCTTCAGGAACCTTACTGCAGAAAGCAGCGTTTCCCGAGAGGCCTGCAGAGCAGCAGAGACCCAGAGATGGCACCGCAGCCCAGGGCACAGGACCCGCATCTCTGTGCCAAGGCCGGGAGGAGGCTGGAGCCCGTCAGGTGCCAGCGGGTGGGGAGAGAGCTGAGCCCCCCTGCCACGGGGACACCAGCGCCCAGGAGGCCTCACCTGTGCCACACGCCGGTTCTCATCGTGGCAGTGGAAGAAGAGCGGGAGCAGGCTCTCGCTCACATGCTTCTTTAGGGCCTTTTTGCCTTTTGCCACTAGCAACGTGATCACGTTTTGGAAGAGGCAGATGGAGAGCAGCTGCACAAGGCTGTTGTCCTGTTGGAAAGGAAGCAAAAGCCCTCCGCATCAGCTTCTCCAGGCCCCCGTGTGCCCTGGCCCAAGGCAGCACCCCAGTGCCCGCGGCTGGGGGCACAGAGCCTCACATTGTCAAAGAGGTGCCAGAGCGCCTCGGCCAGCTGCAGGGCGATGGGGCTGGCTATTGTGAGGTCTTTGTGCAGCAGCAGGAGGCTGAGCACTGTGAGGGTCATCTCAAGGATGTCTTCATCCTCATCCCACAGTAGCTTCCCAAGGCTTTCAGTCAGGCTGAACACGCTTGGATCCTGTGTGCAAAACAGGGCTGGGCAACCGCACGCTGCTGCTGCTGCCGCTGCCGCTGCGGCAGGACTCAGAGGCCGAAGGCCTTTCGTGAAGCCCACGGGCAGCTGAACAGTGAGCCTGGAGAGCTGGGAGAGCAGCTGCAGCAGCTCCCAAAGCCCAGCTAAGCCCAAAGGGCTGCTTGCCCCAGCCGCACGCTGACAGCACAGCTTCAGCTGCTGCCTCCTTCTCACCATCGAGGTGAGCACCACGAGGCCTCGGAGCGCCACGCGACGCATCTCCCTCGACTCGCTCTGCAGCTGCCTCGTCAAGATCTCCAGGACTTTTTCGCTGCATTCGCTCCAGTCCAGGCAATCCAGGACCTGAAAGGGACAGAGCAGGCACAGAGGTGCCCAGCTGGCAGCAGCTCAGAAGCGCACAGGGCCGAGCCAAGGCAGCAGCACAGGGCACGGGCACCGTCCCAGGCAGCTGCGGCTACGAGAGGGCAGAGGGGCGGGAGGCAGCTCAGCGAGGCAGCGCCGGCCATGGGGCTCACCTCCACCAGGAACGCCAGGGCGGGCAGTTCCCAGTCTGGAATGCCTTTGCTGAGCAGGTCAAAGAGGCAGGATGCCATGCCGCAAGACCAGATGATGGAGGCGCGGCGCATCTCCCTGGCGGGGAGAAAAAGGCGCCGTTGCTCCTGAGCCGGGTGGGCAAAGCTCTCCCAGGGCTGACTCGCAGAGGTCCGCTCTTCTCCCGAGCAGGCCGGGGCTGCTTTGGGAGGCGGCTGTTCCTGGGCACCCTCCTCTGCCGGCCTTTTCCAGTCTGCCCATCCCTCCCCCTTGGTGACGAGGCCCTGCCGCCCACGACCACGGGGACTGTGTGGGGGCCTTCCGGGCACAAGGGAGAGGGGCTGTGGGGAGAACGAGGTCTCACCTGGCCAGCAGACCCACGGCATAGTGGTGGGTGTCGGCGCAGAGCAGCGTGTCCCAGGCACGCTTGCGTTCCATTGACACCACCACGTGCTCGTAGTGCATTTGGCAGAGCAGAGCCTTCAGGGTCTGCAGGGCAAAGCTGTGTGCAGAGCAAAGCCCAGGTCACGCCGGGAGCCCCGGCTCCTGCCCCGGTGGCGCGGGAGGGATGGGGAGACTGGGGGGACTGGCATGGAGCACCTGTTGGGGTTGGCGGCGAGGCCGTGTTGCTCCTGGCATCCCTTCCAGAAGGTCTCAACCTCTTCTGGCGTATCCTGCGTGCTGACGTAAGTTTGGAAGAGCAGACGCAGAAAGAGATTGGGGAAATACTCCAGCACGACAGGTGAGCGCCAGGCCAGGTTGAAGACTCTCCACAGCGCCACAGTTGCCTGCAAGAAATAAAACACCCAGAGACAAGGCTCAGGGCCGAGACATCCACGCGGCAGGGCATGCGAGGGAGGCGTGCGAGGGAGAGGCCGGGGGAGACATGGGCGGAGCAGCCGGCCTGGTGCCTCTGAAGCCTGCCCCCTAAGCCAGGTGTCAGCCCAGTGCCTGAGGCAGGGAGATGCAGCTGGGGGGAGGACAGAGAGCTGGCTGCTGGAGAGGCGGCCCGGGGGCTGGCAAAGGCAGCTTCCAGAAACTCACAGCCAGGGCAAAGACTCCTGCGTTGTCCCCATCGGAGGTGCAGACGCGGTGCACTGGCCAGGCGCTCAGCACCTCCAGGAGCATCTGCAGCGCCGGCTCCGCAGTCCTGCTCGAGGACATGATGGTCGCCCACATGGTCGCGGCAGCTCTGTGGGGTCAGAGCTCTGTGTCAGGGCGGTCTGGGCCACAGCCCCGTGGCCCGGGCAGCTGCAGGGGCCCGCGCCGGCCCTCAGCCCTGCCTCTGCCCGCTGTCCCTGGCTGGCAGCAGCCAGCCAGCCCACGTGGGCACAGGCCCTGAGGGGCAGGGAGGGAGCACGGCACCAGGCTCAGAAGGTGACATGCCGGCACTGGAAAACACAGGAGCCAGAGGATCCTGCAACTCCCCGCCTGTCTGGCAGTCAGCAGGGACAGGCTCTAGAGGGTGATGGGTTGGTGAACCCTAAGGCCTCAAGGCACGTAGGGCTGCCCTACCTGTCACACGACGGGGCCCAGCGCAAGAGGCTGACCAGCACGTCAGAGGGGTGTTCCTTGGTCAGCTCCAGAAGGGCCTTGTCCAGCCTGTGCCCAGCAGACTCATTGGCCGTGAGCCATTGGTGGATGTACCTGACCACGGCGGGCACCTGCAGAAGGCGCGGGGAGACTCGAAGAGCTGCCAGAGCCGCAATTTCCCCGGCTTCCCCCGAGAAGTGCTTCCCTCCCAACCGCACAGGGCCGGGCCCCAAAGGCCGAGGGAGCCCGGCACAGGCGGCTCGAGGCGCCGCACCACTGCTGGGGCGAACGAGCCCTTGCCCCAGGCTGCTTACTTGCGCTGGATTGGAGACCCCCTTCTCCACAAGCAAATCCAGCATGGCAGCACCGGTCTCGGCGTTGAGGAGCGGGAGGTCCGCCAAGACGCCGGTGCCCACACCGGCGCTCTCCTCCTGCCAAAAGCACGTGATGAATTCACAGAGGCTCTGCAGGAGAAGGGCAGGAAGGGAGGGAGCATCCATGGAGCGCTCCAAGCCTGGTGCTTGGCTGAGCAGTGACAGCAGGCCCAGCCCAGGCGGGGATGGCCGCAGGTACCTGCGCTGTTCCGCGGAAGCGGCCACGGGCGGCTTCCTGTTCTTGTGTCCGCTCCTCGGCCGCACCTGGCAAAGAGCGAGCGCAGCCAGAGCTGAGGGGCTGCGGGAGAGGCCAGAGAACACAGCCCAGGCCTGCGCTGCCCGCGCAGGGAGAGCCTCGGGATGCCCCGGGGGAAGGAGCACGGCTGCCAGGTGGTCCAGCCCAGCTTCTGCCCTATCCATGGGCATGTCCCCAGGGATGGGATGGGGCCAAGCTGGCTGCAGGCACCAGCCCTGCCGCCCAGCTCTGGCACTCACCCTCCAGCAGCGGCTGGAACTGCTCCAGTTCTTCAGGCTGCTGTGCTGAGGTAGCTCCAGCCTCTTCCTCCTCCACCCAGGCCAGCTTGGGCACGCTGGGGGCTCTCTGCTCCATGTCACTCTTGGCAGCCATGAGTGCTTGCTGAAGCAGAGAGGCCTCGGAAGGGCTGAAGATCAGCAAGTGCTGCAGTTGTACCTAGAAGGCACCTGCAACAGGGGAGCCTCGGGAAGGCTACAGGACCATAAGTCCTGCAGTCTGTCCCCGAGGGCAGCAGCAAGAGAGAAGTCTCAAGGAAGAGGACGGACTGCGAGTGCCGCAGTCCGTCCTCGAGGGCACCGGCCGCAGGGACGGCAGACGATTCGGAAATGCTCCGCGCGCGTCACCGAGTCCCGCAGCCTGGCCTTGAGGTTACCTGCACAGGGAACGCCTCGGAAAAGCTCAGGGTCAGAAAGGAACGAGTTGGCTGCGTGGGGGCTCCTCACAGCACGGCTCTGTCCCGTCCTGTCCCGTCGCGTGCACCGAGCACTGTGGCGCGGCCCTGTCGACGCCAGCACCTACGCCACCACGTGTCACAAAGGGGCACCCTGGCACACTCTGTCACTTTGCGTCCCACGGTGAGCACGGGACAGCGTGTCACAGAGAGCCCCAGGACACACCTCCACGTGCCCTGGGGACACCCCCACCCCCACCCAAACTGCCCCACCTTGCAGGGAAGACCTTGCCCCAAGTGTTGAAAACGCAGCCCAGCAGGAACTTTAGGAAGGGCATAAACAAGAAGCAGCTGCTCCTCTGCTCTGCCTGCTCAGGGCAGCAGAATGAGCCCCCACGGCTGCCAAGGGAGCTGAGCAGGAAGGGCAGCGGGCCCTTCCACAGGCCCTGCCACGGCCTCTTTGGGACCAGTCCCGGTGCAGGGTGGCCCGGCACACTCGCAGGGCCGTGACACAGCCACGGGACATGTGGCCCAGAGCACCAATGCCGCTCTGTGCCCTGGGGAGCGCTGACAGCAGCGGGTGCGGAAGAGTCCCTGCCAAAAGAGACCTGCCGCCCCCCAAGGCCTGCCAATGCAGCTGGCGCCTGTCTCCTGCCACAGAGACCTGCGGCCCCGGGGGGCTTCTCTGCCAGAGGACAGCCAAAGCCAACGTGCCTCGTAGTCTAGGTGATCTTTTCTGCTGGTGGCTGTTGGCAGGAGCACCTGGGCCAATCGGTGGCCACACTTGGTATCTGTCAGAAGGCAGAATCTGTTGTCCCGTCCTGCAATGATTTTTGCTTGGAAGTGATTATCTGCAGCCCAAAACCACAATCCACTGTTGACTCTCACAGGACAATTACATGCTTACAGAGATACCGTCAAGTTGCCTTGTGTGCTTCTGGCTGTTTTTCTTGCTTTCTGCATAAAAACATCGGCCCAGCGTCTGATGGCCAGTGCTCCGGGTGCTGCCCGTCTGGCTGTGGCCAGCAGCTCGTGTCCAAACACGAGCGGGTGCCTTCTGGGCGAGGGAACGGACGGGCACGAGCAGCGATTTTCCCTGGTGAGCCTGGGAGGAAGCTGGGCAAGTGCAGAAGACTGGGATACCTCGGGCATGAGAGAAGCCGTGGTGTGTCTCTGATGATGCTGCCCGCACTGCAAAGGAACAGCCGAGACAAGCGCTGGGAGCAGACGCATCCTGCCGCTTTCTGCTCCGCGACGGACACGGAACACACTTGTTCCCCCAGCTCCGGAAGACTTGATGCAGGAACAAAAACGTTCCTGAAGGACCAGCAAAGGCCAAGGGGCTTTTGGCCACTTTCCCTTCCACATCACTTCCGGACAACTTGCTGAGACCAAGCAGCCTTTTTCCCCTCTTCCCCATTGGCCTGCAGACACTGTGAGCCAAGAGAAAGCTCCCGGACACCGGCATATGACAACAGCAATTTATTGTTCCTACGGGGTGGCGGGGGGGGGTGTGGGGGTGTGGGGTGGGAAAGGAAGTGCTTGCAGAGGAGAGGTGCAGAGGAGAGGTGTTCCCCGCAGGCTCAGGTGGCCCCAGCAGACGCGGCCTCCCGGATGGGTTCTCCACAGCGCCGCAGCAGGAGACTCAGCCACGGTGACACAGGAAAGGCCTTGACTTCCAGAGCTGGCGGAGTTGGTCTCGCAGCTTCTGGAGTCGGGAGGAGGGAATGCTCTGTACAGCTAAATTGATGTACAGAGTTTGAAGTGCCAGGCATGAGACGGCAGGGCTGGTGTCATCCGTCATGTCCTGAAGAGCTGCAAGAGAGTGAAACAGAGCCACAGTCAGAGGCTGGATCTGCGGGGACGTGGGCAGAGCCTCGTGCCACGTCCATGCCACGCGGCTCCTGCCAGGGCCTTAAGGAAGCAGGACAAAAGAAGGACGAGCCGGCAGCTGCCGGCCACACAATGTCCCCCAGGCCCCCGAAAGACGTCTGTGCTGTTGCCGCGCTGCCCTTGGTGCGCGCAGGGAGCGGAGCCGTCCGCGGGCGGGCCAGGGAACGCAGCTGCCAGCGGCAGCCCCCGCGGAGAGCCCGCGGGCCTCACTCACCCATGCAGATGGTCCGGAATTCCGGCTGCTGCCCTGTCAGGTAGCGCCCGGCGATCCCTTGGGAACACAGAGCATGTCCTGCCTTCAGAGCCACAGCTGCCGCACACGGGCGCTGCCAGCCCCGAGGTCGCACGCCCTGCTGGCCCGGCAGGGCTCAGCCCGGGCCCCTGGCGCACGCTGCCGCCCAAGGGCACGGATGCCAGAGGGCGGCAGCAGCGCCCAGGCCAGGCGGGGCCGCAAATGCCCGCGCCCGGCTCCTGCTGCCGGGGCAGCAGGCGGGGCTGGGGCCGGGCTGGGGCGGGCCGGGGCGGGGCTCGGGGCTCACCGATGAACCTGACGGCCGCCTCTCGCAGGGGCTTCTGTGGGCTCTGCAGGTACGGCAGGGCCAGGTGCAGGTGCTCGGCCACTCGGCTCCTGTCCTCTGCCAGCTGCAGAGAGCGGCAGGGCACGGAAGGAAAGGGTTGCTGTGGGCCCAGCCCCTGGCCCGGGCGCTCCTTACGGCCGGCACTGCTCCCCCTAGCCCACAGAGCCCTGAGCCCCGGCCAGCAGCCGCAGGCGCCGGGCTCGGGACGGGGCAGAGAGCCCGGCGAGCTGCGGTGCCGCCCCGCAGCGGAGCCCAGCTGGCTCGGGGCTCCGTGGGCACCGGGCTCGGGCTGAGGGAGCGGCCTGTGGGGTGCAGGCCGGCGCCCCTGCCTGTGGCACTGGGCAGGGGCCACAGCTGCCAGCCCCACAGACTGGGTGCCGTGGGCAGGCGGCTTCTGCAGGGATTGGCCTGGGGACTCCAGGCCGTCCTTACCAAGCACTCGGCCAACCTCCACATCTGATCCGTCTTCAGCAGCTGCTTGAGATCCTTCCTCTTCAGGAACCTTACTGCAGAAAGCAGCGTTTCCCGAGAGGCCTGCAGAGCAGCAGAGACCCAGAGATGGCACCGCAGCCCAGGGCACAGGACCCGCATCTCTGTGCCAAGGCCGGGAGGAGGCTGGAGCCCGTCAGGTGCCAGCGGGTGGGGAGAGAGCTGAGCCCCCCTGCCACGGGGACACCAGCGCCCAGGAGGCCTCACCTGTGCCACACGCCGGTTCTCATCGTGGCAGTGGAAGAAGAGCGGGAGCAGGCTCTCGCTCACATGCTTCTTTAGGGCCTTTTTGCCTTTTGCCACTAGCAACGTGATCACGTTTTGGAAGAGGCAGATGGAGAGCAGCTGCACAAGGCTGTTGTCCTGTTGGAAAGGAAGCAAAAGCCCTCCGCATCAGCTTCTCCAGGCCCCCGTGTGCCCTGGCCCAAGGCAGCACCCCAGTGCCCGCGGCTGGGGGCACAGAGCCTCACATTGTCAAAGAGGTGCCAGAGCGCCTCGGCCAGCTGCAGGGCGATGGGGCTGGCTATTGTGAGGTCTTTGTGCAGCAGCAGGAGGCTGAGCACTGTGAGGGTCATCTCAAGGATGTCTTCGTCCTCATCCCACAGTAGCTTCCCAAGGCTTTCAGTCAGGCTGAACACGCTTGGATCCTGTGTGCAAAACAGGGCTGGGCAACCGCACGCTGCTGCTGCTGCCGCTGCCGCTGCGGCAGGACTCAGAGGCCGAAGGCCTTTCGTGAAGCCCACGGGCAGCTGAACAGTGAGCCTGGAGAGCTGGGAGAGCAGCTGCAGCAGCTCCCAAAGCCCAGCTAAGCCCAAAGGGCTGCTTGCCCCAGCCGCACGCTGACAGCACAGCTTCAGCTGCTGCCTCCTTCTCACCATCGAGGTGAGCACCACGAGGCCTCGGAGCGCCACGCGACGCATCTCCCTCGACTCGCTCTGCAGCTGCCTCGTCAAGATCTCCAGGACTTTTTCGCTGCATTCGCTCCAGTCCAAGCAATCCAGGAGCTGAAAGGGACAGAGCAGGCACAGAGGTGCCCAGCTGGCAGCAGCTCAGAAGCGCACAGGGCCGAGCCAAGGCAGCAGCACAGGGCACGGGCACCGTCCCAGGCAGCTGCGGCTACGAGAGGGCAGAGGGGCGGGAGGCAGCTCAGCGAGGCAGCGCCGGCCATGGGGCTCACCTCCACCAGGAACGCCAGGGTGGGCAGTTCCCAGTCTGGAATGCCTTTGCTGAGCAGGTCAAAGAGGCAGGATGCCATGCCGCAAGACCAGATGATGGAGGCGCGGCGCATCTCCCTGGCGGGGAGAAAAAGGCGCCGTTGCTCCTGAGCCGGGTGGGCAAAGCTCTCCCAGGGCTGACTCGCAGAGGTCCGCTCTTCTCCCGAGCAGGCCGGGGCTGCTTTGGGAGGCGGCTGTTCCCGGGCACCCTCCTCTGCCGGCCTTTTCCAGTCTGCCCATCCCTCCCCCTTGGTGACAAGGCCCTGCCGCCCACGACCACGGGGACTGTGTGGGGGCCTTCTGGGCACAAGGGAGAGGGGCTGTGGGGAGAACGAGGTCTCACCTGGCCAGCAGACCCACGGCATAGTGGTGGGTGTCGGCGCAGAGCAGCGTGTCCCAGGCACGCTTGCGTTCCATTGACACCACCACGTGCTCGTAGTGCATTTGGCAGAGCAGAGCCTTCAGGGTCTGCAGGGCAAAGCTGTGTGCAGAGCAAAGCCCAGGTCACGCCGGGAGCCCCGGCTCCTGCCCCGGTGGCACGGGAGGGATGGGGAGACTGGGGGGACTGGCATGGAGCACCTGTTGGGGTTGGCGGCGAGGCCGTGTTGCTCCTGGCATCCCTTCCAGAAGGTCTCAACCTCTTCTGGCGTATCCTGCGTGCTGACGTAAGTTTGAAAGAGCAGACGCAGAAAGAGATTGGGGAAATACTCCAGCACGACAGGTGAGCGCCAGGCCAGGTTGAAGACTCTCCACAGCGCCACGGTTGCCTGCAAGAAATAAAACACCCAGAGACAAGGCTCAGGGCCGAGACATCCACGCGGCAGGGCATGCGAGGGAGGCGTGCGAGGGAGAGGCCGGGGGAGACATGGGCGGAGCAGCCGGCCTGGTGCCTCTGAAGCCTGCCCCCTAAGCCAGGTGTCAGCCCAGTGCCTGAGGCAGGGAGATGCAGCTGGGGGGAGGACAGAGAGCTGGCTGCTGGAGAGGCGGCCCGGGGGCTGGCAAAGGCAGCTTCCAGAAACTCACAGCCAGGGCAAAGACTCCTGCGTTGTCCCCATCGGAGGTGCAGACGCGGTGCACTGGCCAGGCGCTCAGCACCTCCAGGAGCATCTGCAGCGCCGGCTCCGCAGTCCTGCTCGAGGACATGATGGTCGCCCACATGGTCGCGGCAGCTCTGTGGGGTCAGAGCTCTGTGTCAGGGCGGTCTGGGCCACAGCCCCGTGGCCCGGGCAGCTGCAGGGGCCCGCGCCGGCCCTCAGCCCTGCCTCTGCCCGCTGTCCCTGGCTGGCAGCAGCCAGCCAGCCCACGTGGGCACAGGCCCTGAGGGGCAGGGAGGGAGCACGGCACCAGGCTCAGAAGGTGACATGCCGGCACTGGAAAACACAGGAGCCAGAGGATCCTGCAACTCCCCGCCTGTCTGGCAGTCAGCAGGGACAGGCTCTAGAGGGTGATGGGTTGGTGAACCCTAAGGCCTCAAGGCACGTAGGGCTGCCCTACCTGTCACACGACGGGGCCCAGCGCAAGAGGCTGACCAGCACGTCAGAGGGGTGTTCCTTGGTCAGCTCCAGAAGGGCCTTGTCCAGCCTGTGCCCAGCAGACTCATTGGCCGTGAGCCATTGGTGGATGTACCTGACCACGGCGGGCACCTGCAGAAGGCGCGGGGAGACTCGAAGAGCTGCCAGAGCCGCAATTTCCGCGGCTTCCCCCGAGAAGTGCTGCCCTCCCAACCGCACAGGGCCGGGCCCCAAAGGCCGAGGGAGCCCGGCACAGGCAGCTCGAGGCGCCGCACCACTGCTGGGGCGATCGAGCCCTTGCCCCAGGCTGCTTACTTGCGCTGGATTGGAGACCCCCTTCTCCACAAGCAAATCCAGCATGGCAGCACCGGTCTCGGCGTTGAGGAGCGGGAGGTCCGCCAAGACGCCGGTGCCCACACCGGCGCTCTCCTCCTGCCAAAAGCACGTGATGAATTCACAGAGGCTCTGCAGGAGAAGGGCAGGAAGGGAGGGAGCATCCATGGAGCGCTCCAAGCCTGGTGCTTGGCTGAGCAGTGACAGCAGGCCCAGCCCAGGCGGGGATGGCCGCAGGTACCTGCGCTGTTCCGCGGAAGCGGCCACGGGCGGCTTCCTGTTCTTGTGTCCGCTCCTCGGCCGCACCTGGCAAAGAGCGAGCGCAGCCAGAGCTGAGGGGCTGCGGGAGAGGCCAGAGAACACAGCCCAGGCCTGCGCTGCCCGCGCAGGGAGAGCCTCGGGATGCCCCGGGGGAAGGAGCACGGCTGCCAGGTGGTCCAGCCCAGCTTCTGCCCTATCCATGGGCATGTCCCCAGGGATGGGATGGGGCCAAGCTGGCTGCAGGCACCAGCCCTGCCGCCCAGCTCTGGCACTCACCCTCCAGCAGCGGCTGGAACTGCTCCAGTTCTTCAGGCTGCTGTGCTGAGGTAGCTCCAGCCTCTTCCTCCTCCACCCAGGCCAGCTTGGGCACGCTGGGGACTCTCTGCTCCATGTCACTCTTGGCAGCCATGAGTGCTTGCTGAAGCAGAGAGGCCTCGGAAGGGCTGAAGATCAGCAAGTGCTGCAGTTGTACCTAGAAGGCACCTGCAACAGGGGAGCCTCGGGAAGGCTACAGGACCATAAGTCCTGCAGTCTGTCCCCGAGGGCAGCAGCAAGAGAGAAGTCTCAAGGAAGAAATAGGACTGCGAGTGCCGCAGTCCGTCCTCGAGGGCACCGGCCGCAGGGACGGCAGACGATTCGGAAATGCTCCGCGCGCGTCACCGAGTCCCGCAGCCTGGCCTCAAGGTCACCTGCACAGGGAACGCCTCGGAAAAGCTCCGGGTCAGAAAGGAACGAGTTGGCTGCGTGGGGACTCCTCACAGCACGGCTCTGTCCCGTCCTGTCCCGTCGCGTGCACCGAGCACTGTGGCGCGGCCCTGTCGACGCCAGCACCTACGCCACCACGTGTCACAAAGGGGCACCCTGGCACACTCTGTCACTTTGCGTCCCACGGTGAGCACGGGACAGCGTGTCACAGAGAGCCCCAGGACACACCTCCACGTGCCCTGGGGACACCCCCACCCCCACCCAAACTGCCCCACCTTGCAGGGAAGACCTTGCCCCAAGTGTTGAAAACGCAGCCCAGCAGGAACTTTAGGAAGGGCATAAACAAGAAGCAGCTGCTCCTCTGCTCTGCCTGCTCAGGGCAGCAGAATGAGCCCCCACGGCTGCCAAGGGAGCTGAGCAGGAAGGGCAGCGGGCCCTTCCACAGGCCCTGCCACGGCCTCTTTGGGACCAGTCCCGGTGCAGGGTGGCCCGGCACACTCGCAGGGCCGTGACACAGCCACGGGACATGTGGCCCAGAGCACCAATGCCGCTCTGTGCCCTGGGGAGCGCTGACAGCAGCGGGTGCGGCAGAGTCCCTGCCAAAAGAGACCTGCCGCCCCCCAAGGCCTGCCAATGCAGCTGGCGCCTGTCTCCTGCCACAGAGACCTGCGGCCCTGGGGGGCTTCTCTGCCAGAGGACAGCCAAAGCCAACGTGCCTCGTAGTCTAGGTGATCTTTTCTGCTGGTGGCTGTTGGCAGGAGCACCTGGGCCAATCGGTGGCCACACTTGGTATCTGTCAGAAGGCAGAATCTGTTGTCCCGTCCTGCAATGATTTTTGCTTGGAAGTGATTATCTGCAGCCCAAAACCACAATCCACTGTTGACTCTCACAGGACAATTACATGCTTACAGAGATACCGTCAAGTTGCCTTGTGTGCTTCTGGCTGTTTTTCTTGCTTTCTGCATAAAAACATCGGCCCAGCATCTGATGGCCAGTGCTCCGGGTGCTGCCCGTCTGGCTGTGGCCAGCAGCTCGTGTCCAAACACGAGCGGGTGCCTTCTGGGCGAGGGAACGGACGGGCACGAGCAGCGATTTTCCCTGGTGAGCCTGGGAGGAAGCTGGGCAAGTGCAGAAGACTGGGATACCTCGGGCATGAGAGAAGCCGTGGTGTGTCTCTGATGATGCTGCCCGCACTGCGAAGGAACAGCCGAGACAAGCGCTGGGAGCAGACGCATCCTGCCGCTTTCTGCTCCGCGACGGACACGGAACACACTTGTTCCCCCAGCTCCGGAAGACTTGATGCAGGAACAAAAACGTTCCTGAAGGACCAGCAAAGGCCAAGGGGCTTTTGGCCACTTTCCCTTCCACATCACTTCCGGACAACTTGCTGAGACCAAGCAGCTTTTTCCCCTCTTCCCCATTGGCCTGCAGACACTGTGAGCCAAGAGAAAGCTCCCGGACACCGGCATATGACAACAGCAATTTATTGTTCCTACGGGGTGGCGGGGGGGGGTGTGGGGGTGTGGGGTGGGAAAGGAAGTGCTTGCAGAGGAGAGGTGCAGAGGAGAGGTGTTCCCCGCAGGCTCAGGTGGCCCCAGCAGACGCGGCCTCCCGGATGGGTTCTCCACAGCGCCGCAGCAGGAGACTCAGCCACGGTGACACAGGAAAGGCCTTGACTTCCAGAGCTGGCGGAGTTGGTCTCGCAGCTTCTGGAGTCAGGAGGAGGGAATGCTCTGTACAGCTAAATTGATGTACAGAGTTTGAAGTGCCAGGCATGAGACGGCAGGGCTGGTGTCATCCGTCATGTCCTGAAGAGCTGCAAGAGAGTGAAACAGAGCCACAGTCAGAGGCTGGATCTGCGGGGACGTGGGCAGAGCCTCGTGCCACGTCCATGCCACGCGGCTCCTGCCAGGGCCTTAAGGAAGCAGGACAAAAGAAGGACGAGCCGGCAGCTGCCGGCCACACAATGTCCCCCAGGCCCCCGAAAGACGTCTGTGCTGTTGCCGCGCTGCCCTTGGTGCGCGCAGGGAGCGGAGCCGTCCGCGGGCGGGCCAGGGAACGCAGCTGCCAGCGGCAGCCCCCGCGGAGAGCCCGCGGGCCTCACTCACCCATGCAGATGGTCCGGAATTCCGGCTGCTGCCCTGTCAGGTAGCGCCCGGCGATCCCTTGGGAACACAGAGCATGTCCTGCCTTCAGAGCCACAGCTGCCGCACACGGGCGCTGCCAGCCCCGAGGTCGCACGCCCTGCTGGCCCGGCAGGGCTCAGCCCGGGCCCCTGGCGCACGCTGCCGCCCAAGGGCACGGATGCCAGAGGGCGGCAGCAGCGCCCAGGCCAGGCGGGGCCGCAAATGCCCGCGCCCGGCTCCTGCTGCCGGGGCAGCAGGCGGGGCTGGGGCCGGGCTGGGGCGGGCCGGGGCGGGGCTCGGGGCTCACCGATGAACCTGACGGCCGCCTCTCGCAGGGGCTTCTGTGGGCTCTGCAGGTACGGCAGGGCCAGGTGCAGGTGCTCGGCCACTCGGCTCCTGTCCTCTGCCAGCTGCAGAGAGCGGCAGGGCACGGAAGGAAAGGGTTGCTGTGGGCCCGGCCCCTGGCCCGGGCGCTCCTTACGGCCGGCACTGCTCCCCCTAGCCCACAGAGCCCTGAGCCCCGGCCAGCAGCCGCAGGCGCCGGGCTCGGGACGGGGCAGAGAGCCCGGCGAGCTGCGGTGCCGCCCCGCAGCGGAGCCCAGCTGGCTCGGGGCTCCGTGGGCACCGGGCTCGGGCTGAGGGAGCGGCCTGTGGGGTGCAGGCCGGCGCCCCTGCCTGTGGCACTGGGCAGGGGCCACAGCTGCCAGCCCCACAGACTGGGTGCCGTGGGCAGGCGGCTTCTGCAGGGATTGGCCTGGGGACTCCAGGCCGTCCTTACCAAGCACTCGGCCAACCTCCACATCTGATCCGTCTTCAGCAGCTGCTTGAGATCCTTCCTCTTCAGGAACCTTACTGCAGAAAGCAGCGTTTCCCGAGAGGCCTGCAGAGCAGCAGAGACCCAGAGATGGCACCGCAGCCCAGGGCACAGGACCCGCATCTCTGTGCCAAGGCCGGGAGGAGGCTGGAGCCCGTCAGGTGCCAGCGGGTGGGGAGAGAGCTGAGCCCCCCTGCCACGGGGACACCAGCGCCCAGGAGGCCTCACCTGTGCCACACGCCGGTTCTCATCGTGGCAGTGGAAGAAGAGCGGGAGCAGGCTCTCGCTCACATGCTTCTTTAGGGCCTTTTTGCCTTTTGCCACTAGCAACGTGATCACGTTTTGGAAGAGGCAGATGGAGAGCAGCTGCACAAGGCTGTTGTCCTGTTGGAAAGGAAGCAAAAGCCCTCCGCATCAGCTTCTCCAGGCCCCCGTGTGCCCAAGGCAGCACCCCAGTGCCCGCGGCTGGGGGCACAGAGCCTCACATTGTCAAAGAGGTGCCAGAGCGCCTCGGCCAGCTGCAGGGCGATGGGGCTGGCTATTGTGAGGTCTTTGTGCAGCAGCAGGAGGCTGAGCACTGTGAGGGTCATCTCAAGGATGTCTTCGTCCTCATCCCACAGTAGCTTCCCAAGGCTTTCAGTCAGGCTGAACACGCTTGGATCCTGTGTGCAAAACAGGGCTGGGCAACCGCACGCTGCTGCTGCTGCCGCTGCCGCAGGACTCAGAGGCCGAAGGCCTTTCGTGAAGCCCACGGGCAGCTGAACAGTGAGCCTGGAGAGCTGGGAGAGCAGCTGCAGCAGCTCCCAAAGCCCAGCTAAGCCCAAAGGGCTGCTTGCCCCAGCCGCACGCTGACAGCACAGCTTCAGCTGCTGCCTCCTTCTCACCATCGAGGTGAGCACCACGAGGCCTCGGAGCGCCACGCGACGCATCTCCCTCGACTCGCTCTGCAGCTGCCTCGTCAAGATCTCCAGGACTTTTTCGCTGCATTCGCTCCAGTCCAGGCAATCCAGGAGCTGAAAGGGACAGAGCAGGCACAGAGGTGCCCAGCTGGCAGCAGCTCAGAAGCGCACAGGGCCGAGCCAAGGCAGCAGCACAGGGCACGGGCACCGTCCCAGGCAGCTGCGGCTACGAGAGGGCAGAGGGGCGGGAGGCAGCTCAGCGAGGCAGCGCCGGCCATGGGGCTCACCTCCACCAGGAACGCCAGGGCGGGCAGTTCCCAGTCTGGAATGCCTTTGCTGAGCAGGTCAAAGAGGCAGGATGCCATGCCGCAAGACCAGATGATGGAGGCGCGGCGCATCTCCCTGGCGGGGAGAAAAAGGCGCCGTTGCTCCTGAGCCGGGTGGGCAAAGCTCTCCCAGGGCTGACTCGCAGAGGTCCGCTCTTCTCCCGAGCAGGCCGGGGCTGCTTTGGGAGGCGGCTGTTCCCGGGCACCCTCCTCTGCCGGCCTTTTCCAGTCTGCCCATCCCTCCCCCTTGGTGACGAGGCCCTGCCGCCCACGACCACGGGGACTGTGTGGGGGCCTTCCGGGCACAAGGGAGAGGGGCTGTGGGGAGAACGAGGTCTCACCTGGCCAGCAGACCCACGGCATAGTGGTGGTTGTCGGCGCAGAGCAGCGTGTCCCAGGCGCGCTTGCGTTCCATTGACACCACCACGTGCTCGTAGTGCATTTGGCAGAGCAGAGCCTTCAGGGTCTGCAGGGCAAAGCTGTGTGCAGAGCAAAGCCCAGGTCACGCCGGGAGCCCCGGCTCCTGCCCCGGTGGCGCGGGAGGGATGGGGAGACTGGGGGGACTGGCATGGAGCACCTGTTGGGGTTGGCGGCGAGGCCGTGTTGCTCCTGGCATCCCTTCCAGAAGGTCTCAACCTCTTCTGGCGTATCCTGCGTGCTGACGTAAGTTTGGAAGAGCAGACGCAGAAAGAGATTGGGGAAATACTCCAGCACGACAGGTGTGCGCCAGGCCAGGTTGAAGACTCTCCACAGCGCCACGGTTGCCTGCAAGAAATAAAACACCCAGAGACAAGGCTCAGGGCCGAGACATCCACACGGCAGGGTATGCGAGGAAGGCGTGCGAGGGAGAGGCCGGGGGAGACATGGGCGGAGCAGCCGGCCTGGTGCCTCTGAAGCCTGCCCCCTAAGCCAGGTGTCAGCCCAGTGCCTGAGGCAGGGAGATGCAGCTGGGGGGAGGACAGAGAGCTGGCTGCTGGAGAGGCGGCCCGGGGGCTGGCAAAGGCAGCTTCCAGAAACTCACAGCCAGGGCAAAGACTCCTGCGTTGTCCCCATCGGAGGTGCAGACGCGGTGCACTGGCCAGGCGCTCAGCACCTCCAGGAGCATCTGCAGCGCCGGCTCCGCAGTCCTGCTCGAGGACATGATGGTCACCCACATGGTCGCGGCAGCTCTGTGGGGTCAGAGCTCTGTGTCAGGGCGGTCTGGGCCACAGCCCCGTGGCCCGGGCAGCTGCAGGGGCCCGCGCCAGCCCTCAGCCCTGCCTCTGCCCGCTGTCCCTGGCTGGCAGCAGCCAGCCAGCCCACGTGGGCACAGGCCCTGAGGGGCAGGGAGGGAGCACGGCACCAGGCTCAGAAGGTGACATGCCGGCACTGGAAAACAGAGGAGCCAGAGGATCCTGCAACTCCCCGCCTGTCTGGCAGTCAGCAGGGACAGGCTCTAGAGGGTGATGGGTTGGTGAACCCTAAGGCCTCAAGGCACGTAGGGCTGCCCTACCTGTCACACGACGGGGCCCAGCGCAAGAGGCTGACCAGCACGTCAGAGGGGTGTTCCTTGGTCAGCTCCAGAAGGGTCTTGTCCAGCCTGTGCCCAGCAGACTCATTGGCCGTGAGCCATTGGTGGATGTACCTGACCACGGCGGGCACCTGCAGAAGGCGCGGGGAGACTCGAAGAGCTGCCAGAGCCGCAATTTCCCCGGCTTCCCCCGAGAAGTGCTTCCCTCCCAACCGCACAGGGCTGGGCCCCAAAGGCCGAGGGAGCCCGGCACAGCCGGCTCGAGGCGCCGCACCACTGCTGGGGCGATCGAGCCCTTGCCCCAGGCTGCTTACTTGCGCTGGATTGGAGACCCCCTTCTCCACAAGCAAATCCAGCATGGCAGCACCGGTCTCGGCGTTGAGGAGCGGGAGGTCCGCCAAGACGCTGGTGCCCACACCGGCGCTCTCCTCCTGCCAAAAGCACGTGATGAGTTCACAGAGGCTCTGCAGGAGAAGGGCAGGAAGGGAGGGAGCATCCATGGAGCGCTCCAAGCCTGGTGCTTGGCTGAGCAGTGACAGCAGGCCCAGCCCAGGCGGGGATGGCCGCAGGTACCTGCGCTGTTCCGCAGAAGCGGCCACGGGCGGCTTCCTGTTCTTGTGTCCGCTCCTCGGCCGCACCTGGCAAAGAGCGAGCGCAGCCAGAGCTGAGGGGCTGCGGGAGAGGCCAGAGAACACAGCCCAGGCCTGCGCTGCCCGCGCAGGGAGAGCCTCGGGATGCCCCGGGGGAAGGAGCACGGCTGCCAGGTGGTCCAGCCCAGCTTCTGCCCTATCCATGGGCATGTCCCCAGGGATGGGAGTGGGCCAAGCTGGCTGCAGGCACCAGCCCTGCCGCCCAGCTCTGGCACTCACCCTCCAGCAGCGGCTGGAACTGCTCCAGTTCTTCAGGCTGCTGTGCTGAGGTAGCTCCAGCCTCTTCCTCCTCCACCCAGGCCAGCTTGGGCACGCTGGGGGCTCTCTGCTCCATGTCACTCTTGGCAGCCATGAGTGCTTGCTGAAGCAGAGAGGCCTCGGAAGGGCTGAAGATCAGCAAGTGCTGCAGTTGTACCTAGAAGGCACCTGCAACAGGGGAGCCTCGGGAAGGCTACAGGACCGTAAGTCCTGCAGTCTGTCCCCGAGGGCAGCAGCAAGAGAGAAGTCTCAAGGAAGAAATAGGACTGCGAGTGCCGCAGTCCGTCCTCGAGGGCACCGGCCGCAGGGACGGCAGACGATTCGGAAATGCTCTGCGCGCGTCACCGAGTCCCGCAGCCTGGCCTCAAGGTCACCTGCACAGGGAATGCCTCGGAAAAGCTCCGGGTCAGAAAGGAACGAGTTGGCTGCGTGGGGACTCCTCACAGCACGGCTCTGTCCCGTCCTGTCCCGTCGCGTGCACCGAGCACTGTGGCGCGGCCCTGTCGACGCCAGCACCTACGCCACCACGTGTCACAAAGGGGCACCCTGGCACACTCTGTCACTTTGCGTCCCACGGTGAGCACGGGACAGCGTGTCACAGAGAGCCCCAGGAAACACCTCCACGTGCCCTGGGGACACCCCCACCCCCACCCAAACTGCCCCACCTTGCAGGGAAGACCTTGCCCCAAGTGTTGAAAACGCAGCCCAGCAGGAACTTTAGGAAGGGCATAAACAAGAAGCAGCTGCTCCTCTGCTCTGCCTGCTCAGGGCAGCAGAATGAGCCCCCACGGCTGCCAAGGGAGCTGAGCAGGAAGGGCAGCGGGCCCTTCCACAGGCCCTGCCACGGCCTCTTTGGGACCAGTCCCCGTGCAGGGTGGCCCGGCACACTCGCAGGGCCGTGACACAGCCACGGGACATGTGGCCCAGAGCACCAATGCCGCTCTGTGCCCTGGGGAGCGCTGACAGCAGCGGGTGCGGAAGAGTCCCTGCCAAAAGAGACCTGCCGCCCCCCAAGGCCTGCCAGTGCAGCTGGCGCCTGTCTCCTGCCACAGAGACCTGCGGCCCCGGGGGGCTTCTCTGCCAGAGGACAGCCAAAGCCAACATGCCTCGTAGTCTAGGTGATCTTTTCTGCTGGTGGCTGTTGGCAGGAGCACCTGGGCCAATCGGTGGCCACACTTGGTATCTGTCAGAAGGCAGAATCTGTTGTCCCGTCCTGCAATGATTTTTGCTTGGAAGTGATTATCTGCAGCCCAAAAACACAATCCACTGTTGACTCTCACAGGACAATTACATGCTTACAGAGATACTGTCAAGTTGCCTTGTGTGCTTCTGGCTGTTTTTCTTGCTTTCTGCATAAAAACATCGGCCCAGCGTCTGATGGCCAGTGCTCCGGGTGCTGCCCGTCTGGCTGTGGCCAGCAGCTCGTGTCCAAACACGAGCGGGTGCCTTCTGGGCGAGGGAACGGACGGGCACGAGCAGCGATTTTCCCTGGTGAGCCTGGGAGGAAGCTGGGCAAGTGCAGAAGACTGGGATACCTCGGGCATGAGAGAAGCCGTGGTGTGTCTCTGATGATGCTGCCCGCACTGCGAAGGAACAGCCGAGACAAGCGCTGGGAGCAGACGCATCCTGCCGCTTTCTGCTCCGCGACAGACACGGAACACACTTGTTCCCCCAGCTCCGGAAGACTTGATGCAGGAACAAAAACGTTCCTGAAGGACCAGCAAAGGCCAAGGGGCTTTTGGCCACTTTCCCTTCCACATCACTTCCGGACAACTTGCTGAGACCAAGCAGCTTTTTCCCCTCTTCCCCATTGGCCTGCAGACACTGTGAGCCAAGAGAAAGCTCCCGGACACCGGCATATGACAACAGCAATTTATTGTTCCTACGGGGTGGCGGGGGGGGGTGTGGGGGTGTGGGGTGGGAAAGGAAGTGCTTGCAGAGGAGAGGTGCAGAGGAGAGGTGTTCCCCGCAGGCTCAGGTGGCCCCAGCAGACGCGGCCTCCCGGATGGGTTCTCCACAGCGCCGCAGCAGGAGACAGCCACGGTGACACAGGAAAGGCCTTGACTTCCAGAGCTGGCGGAGTTGGTCTCGCAGCTTCTGGAGTCGGGAGGAGGGAATGCTCTGTACAGCTAAATTGATGTACAGAGTTTGAAGTGCCAGGCATGAGACGGCAGGGCTGGTGTCATCCGTCATGTCCTGAAGAGCTGCAAGAAAGTGAAACAGAGCCACAGTCAGAGGCTGGATCTGCGGGGACGTGGGCAGAGCCTCGTGCCACGTCCATGCCACGCGGCTCCTGCCAGGGCCTTAAGGAAGCAGGACAAAAGAAGGACGAGCCGGCAGCTGCCGGCCACACAATGTCCCCCAGGCCCCCGAAAGGCGTCTGTGCTGCTGCCGCGCTGCCCTTGGTGCGCGCAGGGAGCGGAGCCGTCCGCGGGCGGGCCAGGGAACGCAGCTGCCAGCGGCAGCCCCCGCGGAGAGCCCGCGGGCCTCACTCACCCATGCAGATGGTCCGGAATTCCGGCTGCTGCCCTGTCAGGTAGCGCCCGGCGATCCCTTGGGAACACAGAGCATGTCCTGCCTTCAGAGCCACAGCTGCCGCACACGGGCACTGCCAGCCCCGAGGTCGCACGCCCTGCTGGCCCGGCAGGGCTCAGCCCGGGCCCCTGGCGCACGCTGCCGCCCAAGGGCACGGATGCCAGAGGGCGGCAGCAGCGCCCAGGCCAGGCGGGGCCGCAAATGCCCGCGCCCGGCTCCTGCTGCCGGGGCAGCAGGCGGGGCTGGGGCCGGGCTGGGGCGGGCCGGGGCGGGGCTCGGGGCTCACCAATGAACCTGACGGCCGCCTCTCGCAGGGGCTTCTGTGGGCTCTGCAGGTACGGCAGGGCCAGGTGCAGGTGCTCGGCCACTCGGCTCCTGTCCTCTGCCAGCTGCAGAGAGCGGCAGGGCACGGAAGGAAAGGGTTGCTGCGGGCCCGGCCCCTGGCCCGGGCGCTCCCTACGGCCGGCACTGCTCCCCCTAGCCCACAGAGCCCTGAGCCCCGGCCAGCAGCCGCAGGCGCCGGGCTCGGGACGGGGCAGAAAGCCCGGCGAGCTGCGGTGCCGCCCCGCAGCGGAGCCCAGCTGGCTCGGGGCTCCGTGGGCACCGGGCTCGGGCTGAGGGAGCGGCCTGTGGGGTGCAGGCCGGCGCCCCTGCCTGTGGCACTGGGCAGGGGCCACAGCTGCCAGCCCCACAGACTGGGTGCCGTGGGCAGGCGGCTTCTGCAGGGATTGGCCTGGGGACTCCAGGCCGTCCTTACCAAGCACTCGGCCAACCTCCACATCTGATCCGTCTTCAGCAGCTGCTTGAGATCCTTCCTCTTCAGGAACCTTACTGCAGAAAGCAGCGTTTCCCGAGAGGCCTGCAGAGCAGCAGAGACCCAGAGATGGCACCGCAGCCCAGGGCACAGGACCCGCATCTCTGTGCCAAGGCTGGGAGGAGGCTGGAGCCCGTCAGGTGCCAGCGGGTGGGGAGAGAGCTGAGCCCCCCTGCCACGGGGACACCAGCGCCCAGGAGGCCTCACCTGTGCCACACGCCGGTTCTCATCGTGGCAGTGGAAGAAGAGCGGGAGCAGGCTCTCGCTCACATGCTTCTTTAGGGCCTTTTTGCCTTTTGCCACTAGCAACGTGATCACGTTTTGGAAGAGGCAGATGGAGAGCAGCTGCACAAGGCTGTTGTCCTGTTGGAAAGGAAGCAAAAGCCCTCCGCATCAGCTTCTCCAGGCCCCCGTGTGCCCAAGGCAGCACCCCAGTGCCCACGGCTGGGGGCACAGAGCCTCACATTGTCAAAGAGGTGCCAGAGCGCCTCGGCCAGCTGCAGGGCGATGGGGCTGGCTATTGTGAGGTCTTTGTGCAGCAGCAGGAGGCTGAGCACTGTGAGGGTCATCTCAAGGATGTCTTCGTCCTCATCCCACAGTAGCTTCCCAAGGCTTTCAGTCAGGCTGAACACGCTTGGATCCTGTGTGCAAAACAGGGCTGGGCAACCGCACGCTGCTGCTGCTGCCGCTGCCGCTGCGGCAGGACTCAGAGGCCGAAGGCCTTTCGTGAAGCCCACGGGCAGCTGAACAGTGAGCCTGGAGAGCTGGGAGAGCAGCTGCAGCAGCTCCCAAAGCCCAGCTAAGCCCAAAGGGCTGCTTGCCCCAGCCGCACGCTGACAGCACAGCTTCAGCTGCTGCCTCCTTCTCACCATCGAGGTGAGCACCACGAGGCCTCGGAGCGCCACGCGACACATCTCCCTCGACTCGCTCTGCAGCTGCCTCGTCAAGATCTCCAGGACTTTTTCGCTGCATTCGCTCCAGTCCAAGCAATCCAGGACCTGAAAGGGACAGAGCAGGCACAGAGGTGCCCAGCTGGCAGCAGCTCAGAAGCGCACAGGGCCGAGCCAAGGCAGCAGCACAGGGCACGGGCACCGTCCCAGGCAGCTGCGGCTACGAGAGGGCAGAGGGGCGGGAGGCAGCTCAGCGAGGCAGCGCCGGCCATGGGGCTCACCTCCACCAGGAACGCCAGGGCGGGCAGTTCCCAGTCTGGAATGCCTTTGCTGAGCAGGTCAAAGAGGCAGGATGCCATGCCGCAAGACCAGATGATGGAGGCGCGGCGCATCTCCCTGGCGGGGAGAAAAAGGCGCCGTTGCTCCTGAGCCGGGTGGGCAAAGCTCTCCCAGGGCTGACTCGCAGAGGTCCGCTCTTCTCCCGAGCAGGCCGGGGCTGCTTTGGGAGGCGGCTGTTCCCGGGCACCCTCCTCTGCCGGCCTTTTCCAGTCTGCCCATCCCTCCCCCTTGGTGACGAGGCCCTGCCGCCCACGACCACGGGGACTGTGTGGGGGCCTTCCGGGCACAAGGGAGAGGGGCTGTGGGGAGAACGAGGTCTCACCTGGCCAGCAGACCCACGGCATAGTGGTGGTTGTCGGCGCACAGCAGCGTGTCCCAGGCGCGCTTGCGTTCCATTGACACCACCACGTGCTCGTAGTGCATTTGGCAGAGCAGAGCCTTCAGGGTCTGCAGGGCAAAGCTGTGTGCAGAGAAAAGCCCAGGTCACGCCGGGAGCCCCGGCTCCTGCCCCGGTGGCGCGGGAGGGATGGGGAGACTGGGGGGACTGGCATGGAGCACCTGTTGGGGTTGGCGGCGAGGCCGTGTTGCTCCTGGCATCCCTTCCAGAAGGTCTCAACCTCTTCTGGCGTATCCTGCGTGCTGACGTAAGTTTGGAAGAGCAGACGCAGAAAGAGATTGGGGAAATACTCCAGCACGACAGGTGTGCGCCAGGCAAGGTTGAAGACTCTCCACAGCGCCACGGTTGCCTGCAAGAAATAAAACACCCAGAGACAAGGCTCAGGGCCGAGACATCCACACGGCAGGGCATGCGAGGGAGGCGTGCGAGGGAGAGGCCGGGGGAGACATGGGCGGAGCAGCCGGCCTGGTGCCTCTGAAGCCTGCCCCCTAAGCCAGGTGTCAGCCCAGTGCCTGAGGCAGGGAGATGCAGCTGGGGGGAGGACAGAGAGCTGGCTGCTGGAGAGGCGGCCCGGGGGCTGGCAAAGGCAGCTTCCAGAAACTCACAGCCAGGGCAAAGACTCCTGCGTTGTCCCCATCGGAGGTGCAGACGCGGTGCACTGGCCAGGCGCTCAGCACCTCCAGGAGCATCTGCAGCGCCGGCTCCGCAGTCCTGCTCGAGGACATGATGGTCGCCCACATGGTCGCGGCAGCTCTGTGGGGTCAGAGCTCTGTGTCAGGGCGGTCTGGGCCACAGCCCCGTGGCCCGGGCAGCTGCAGGGGCCCGCGCCAGCCCTCAGCCCTGCCTCTGCCCACTGTCCCTGGCTGGCAGCAGCCAGCCAGCCCACGTGGGCACAGGCCCTGAGGGGCAGGGAGGGAGCACGGCACCAGGCTCAGAAGGTGACATGCCGGCACTGGAAAACAGAGGAGCCAGAGGATCCTGCAACTCCCCGCCTGTCTGGCAGTCAGCAGGGACAGGCTCTAGAGGGTGATGGGTTGGTGAACCCTAAGGCCTCAAGGCACGTAGGGCTGCCCTACCTGTCACACGACGGGGCCCAGCGCAAGAGGCTGACCAGCACGTCAGAGGGGTGTTCCTTGGTCAGCTCCAGAAGGGTCTTGTCCAGCCTGTGCCCAGCAGACTCATTGGCCGTGAGCCATTGGTGGATGTACCTGACCACGGCGGGCACCTGCAGAAGGCGCGGGGAGACTCGAAGAGCTGCCAGAGCCGCAATTTCCCCGGCTTCCCCCGAGAAGTGCTTCCCTCCCAACCGCACAGGGCTGGGCCCCAAAGGCCGAGGGAGCCCGGCACAGCCGGCTCGAGGCGCCGCACCACTGCTGGGGCGATTGAGCCCTTGCCCCAGGCTGCTTACTTGCGCTGGATTGGAGACCCCCTTCTCCACAAGCAAATCCAGCATGGCAGCACCGGTCTCGGCGTTGAGGAGCGGGAGGTCCGCCAAGACGCTGGTGCCCACACCGGCGCTCTCCTCCTGCAAAAAGCACGTGATGAATTCACAGAGGCTCTGCAGGAGAAGGGCAGGAAGGGAGGGAGCATCCATGGAGCGCTCCAAGCCTGGTGCTTGGCTGAGCAGTGACAGCAGGCCCAGCCCAGGCGGGGATGGCCGCAGGTACCTGCGCTGTTTTGCAGAAGCGGCAACGGGCGGCTTCCTGTTCTTGTGTCCGCTCCTCGGCCGCACCTGGCAAAGAGCGAGCGCAGCCAGAGCTGAGGGGCTGCGGGAGAGGCCAGAGAATACAGCCCAGGCCTGCGCTGCCCGCGCAGGGAGAGCCTCGGGATGCCCCGGGGGAAGGAGCACGGCTGCCAGGTGGTCCAGCCCAGCTTCTGCCCTATCCATGGGCATGTCCCCAGGGATGGGAGTGGGCCAAGCTGGCTGCAGGCACCAGCCCTGCCGCCCAGCTCTGGCACTCACCCTCCAGCAGCGGCTGGAACTGCTCCAGTTCTTCAGGCTGCTGTGCTGAGGTAGCTCCAGCCTCTTCCTCCTCCACCCAGGCCAGCTTGGGCACGCTGGGGGCTCTCTGCTCCATGTCACTCTTGGCAGCCATGAGTGCTTGCTGAAGCAGAGAGGCCTCGGAAGGGCTGAAGATCAGCAAGTGCTGCAGTTGTACCTAGAAGGCACCTGCAACAGGGGAGCCTCGGGAAGGCTACAGGACCGTAAGTCCTGCAGTCTGTCCCCGAGGGCAGCAGCAAGAGAGAAGTCTCAAGGAAGAAATAGGACTGCGAGTGCCGCAGTCCGTCCTCGAGGGCACCGGCCGCAGGGACGGCAGACGATTCGGAAATGCTCCGCGCGCGTCACCGAGTCCCGCAGCCTGGCCTCAAGGTCACCTGCACAGGGAACGCCTCGGAAAAGCTCCGGGTCAGAAAGGAATGAGTTGGCTGCGTGGGGACTCCTCACAGCACGGCTCTGTCCCGTCCTGTCCCGTCGCGTGCACCGAGCACTGTGGCGCGGCCCTGTCGACGCCAGCACCTACGCCACCACGTGTCACAAAGGGGCACCCTGGCACAGTCTGTCACTTTGCGTCCCATGGTGAGCACGGGACAGCGTGCCACAGAGAGCCCCAGGAAACACCTCCACGTGCCCTGGGGACACCCCCACCCCCACCCAAACTGCCCCACCTTGCAGGGAAGACCTTGCCCCAAGTGTTGAAAACGCAGCCCAGCAGGAACTTTAGAAAGGGCATAAACAAGAAGCAGCTGCTCCTCTGCTCTGCCTGCTCAGGGCAGCAGAATGAGCCCCCACGGCTGCCAAGGGAGCTGAGCAGGAAGGGCAGCGGGCCCTTCCACAGGCCCTGCCACGGCCTCTTTGGGACCAGTCCCCGTGCAGGGTGGCCCGGCACACTCGCAGGGCCGTGACACAGCCACGGGACATGTGGCCCAGAGCACCAATGCCGCTCTGTGCCCTGGGGAGCGCTGACAGCAGCGGGTGCAGAAGAGTCCCTGCCAAAAGAGACCTGCCGCCCCCCAAGGCCTGCCAGTGCAGCTGGCGCCTGTCTCCTGCCACAGAGACCTGCGGCCCCGGGGGGCTTCTCTGCCAGAGGACAGCCAAAGCCAACGTGCCTCGTAGTCTAGGTGATCTTTTCTGCTGGTGGCTGTTGGCAGGAGCACCTGGGCCAATCGGTGGCCACACTTGGTATCTGTCAGAAGGCAGAATCTGTTGTCCCGTCCTGCAATGATTTTTGCTTGGAAGTGATTATCTGCAGCCCAAAAACACAATCCACTGTTGACACTCACAGGACAATTACATGCTTACAGAGATACCGTCAAGTTGCCTTGTGTGCTTCTGGCTGTTTTTCTTGCTTTCTGCATAAAAACATCGGCCCAGCGTCTGATGGCCAGTGCTCCGGGTGCTGCCCGTCTGGCTGTGGCCAGCAGCTCGTGTCCAAACACGAGCGGGTGCCTTCTGGGCGAGGGAACGGACGGGCACGAGCAGCGATTTTCCCTGGTGAGCCTGGGAGGAAGCTGGGCAAGTGCAGAAGACTGGGATACCTCGGGCATGAGAGAAGCCGTGGTGTGTCTCTGATGATGCTGCCCGCACTGCGAAGGAACAGCCGAGGCAAGCGCTGGGAGCAGACGCATCCTGCCGCTTTCTGCTCCGCGACAGACACGGAACACACTTGTTCCCCCAGCTCCAGAAGACTTGATGCAGGAACAAAAATGTTCCTGAAGGACCAGCAAAGGCCAAGGGGCTTTTGGCCACTTTCCCTTCCACATCACTTCCGGACAACTTGCTGAGACCAAGCAGCCTTTTTCCCCTCTTCCCCATTGGCCTGAAGACACTGTGAGCCAAGAGAAAGCTCCCAGACACCGGCATATGACAACAGCAATTTATTGTTCCTACGGGGTGGCGGGGGGGGGTGTGGGGGTGTGGGGTGGGAAAGGAAGTGCTTGCAGAGGAGAGGTGCAGAGGAGAGGTGTTCCCCGCAGGCTCAGGTGGCCCCAGCAGAAGCGGCCTCCCGGATGGGTTCTCCACAGCGCCGCAGCAGGAGACTCAGCCACGGTGACACAGGAAAGGCCTTGACTTCCAGAGCTGGCGGAGTTGGTCTCGCAGCTTCTGGAGTCGGGAGGAGGGAATGCTCTGTACAGCTAAATTGATGTACAGAGTTTGAAGTGCCAGGCATGAGACGGCAGGGCTGGTGTCATCAATGTGACCTTTACCTTTTGCTGTCAGTTCTTAAATGACGTGCTTCAAATACAAGCTCAGTCTGTTCAGTCTGTAAAATATTAATGAAAAAATACTAAATTAATGACTTGTCACTTTTACAGGGATTAAGGGCTCGTTTTGAAGATATTTCAAACATATTTTGTCAAAATATAGTAGCACTTAGGAAAAGAAGAAATAAATGCTTAGTGTAAAAACTATTAACTACATGTTGACTGATTCTCTGTATTCTCTTTTTGTTTTTCTCCCTGCATTCTAGGTGGTTTCCGACAGACAAACTCCTAGGAAAGATGAAAGTATTGTATCTAAAACAATGGAATATGTTTTTGGCTGGTAATATACAAGAGGAAGTGACACACTAAGCTGGTCAAGGTTTGAACTATGCTACTGGCATTTGTAGTTAGTTGTATAACTACTGGTGGCAGTATTTTATCTTACATAGCACCTGTTATGCCTTCAGTTTATTCAGAAGACATGTAGCTTGCACTTTAAATGATGGCAGTGTACACATGGTTTTACAGCTGAGTAAGTGTAAATAAAAGTGCTTTTCCCCTGTTTGTTCTCTGGTGGCATGGTTGTGAAAAAATTCCGTCTCATTAAGAAAAGCTGTCTGAACTCAGCGGCCTGTCAGTTCCCTGAGGGAGAGGTGGGCAGGACTGGAACACATCATTTTATTCAGCCTCTAATCAATGACTGTGCCTTTGGTTGTGTTTAAAGCCAAAGGGGGAGCTGCTGTCTCCAGTGAAACAAAACTCCTTACTCAGATGAAAAGTTTTTTAGCAGTGCTGGGAGGTCAGGCTGCTCTTCCATGTTTCCAACAGCAGAAGGTTTGTCTGTGCCCTTCCCTTAAGGCAGCTGAAGGCAGCTTCTGTCTGTGCAAGCTCTGGTGGCTTTGGGATGGATGCAGAGGACCTCAAGCAAGTCCAGAGGAGGCCAGGAATGACCAGGAAGTGGTCCAAGAACTGGAGCATTACACTGATAGGCTGGAAGAACTGGGAATGTTCAACCTGAAGAAGGCTCCAGGGAGCCCTTAGAGCCCTTTCCAGTGCCTAAAGGGGCTCCAAGAGAGCTGGAAAGGAACATTGGGCAAGAGCCTGGAGTGACAGAGGGAATGGCTTCCCACTTCCAGAGGGTGGGTTTAGATAGGATCTTGGGAAACTCCTGTTCCTATTTCTTTGAGCTACAAAATGTAACCAGCTGATATATTCACATTAGATCAAAATCTAGAGGAGGGAAGGTAAAGATGGGTTAGTCCAATTCTAATGGAAGGTGTCCCTGCCCATAGCCAGGCAACTGGAACTACAGGGTCTTTAATAAAATACTTTCCAACACAAATTGCTGGGGGATTCTGTGATTCCCAGAGCTGAGAGCAAAACTACTGAGCAAACATCACAGCATCAAAGGAGTTTGAGGACTCCAGCTAAGCCTTATATAGTCACCATAGCAACTTACCAGTCTCAAATTCAGCATCTTTGTTGTCACTGCAGAGTCTGGAATTGGTGCAAGTTCCTTATCCCAACATTAGGTAGCCCAAAGGCAGCAAAACAGGCACTGACAGAAGCAGAGGAGCTCTTTCTTGCTGGAGAAAACCACATATTTAAAATGCTAAAGGGTAGATTTGGGTTAGAAGCTCTTGTGAGCACCTTCCAGGACTCTCCACTGTGCATGGAGCACTTTTCATGCCTGCTCTGAACAGTCTTTGGAAAATAGAGCACAACCTGGCTCTGGCTCTGGGATCAGCAAACCCCAAGAGAAGGGAGAAGGAAGAAGCAGCAGCTTTTTTGCAGCCATGCCCAAGAGAGACTGGAAGGGTCTCCTCCCTCTGCTCTCACTTGGTTGGCTTTCTGACTGTGTACAAGGCAGGAGCTGTGATTCCTCAGTTGTGGGCACCAGAACTGCACCCAGGATCCCAGCACTGCCTGACAGCACTCACTACAGTGGAACAGTCGTGTGTCAAGCCCTGTACTGCTGCTTCATTTGCTTCATTTTTAGTACACACAAAGCTCACTGTAAATCGGGGGGGTGGTCTCTGGCTCTGCCCTCTTCCTCTCCCTTTGCAGGGAAGGACCACTGCTGTGCTTTCAAGGAAGCTACTCTTGAATAACTTCCAGCATTCCAAGCTCCTTGGCCCTCAGTGGATGCTTGCCATGGAATCCCTCACAGCTGGATTCAGAAAACACTGAAGTTGACTCTTCTAAAATCCAGGGTCTTCGTCCTACTGCTGACCTTCGGTGTGCTCAGCAAGATCCTTAGGTCCACAATGTTGTGAAAGCAGACCTTCAGGGCAGGGCCTCTCCTGCGTGATCTGCCTTGCTTCTCTGCACAAAACGCAGCACAGAAAAGAAGGGCAGGACGGGGCCTGTGTACTCCAGGGCTCAGGTTTTGCTCCACTTCAGCTCCACAAAGATACAAATGAGGTGAAGAAGCTGAAATGTTTATTAATGGCAAGCAAAGCAGAGCGATGAGCTTGGGAGAAGGAGAAGGGAACAAGCAGGTTCTGAGAGCTCAGGTTTGCCCAGCATCAGATGGACCTGGAGCTCCAGCTGCTGCTCTCCTCTGATCTCCCAGTTGTCTCCTCTTGCATGGGATCTGTGGCTGTCCTGGTTGTCTGGAGTCAGAAGATGAATTCAGTAATGAAGCTCTTTCATCCAACAGGGCTTGAACTATCAGGCTTGTGTTGGAGGGGCTCTCATCTGTGTGAAGAGCTTGAAGGGCTGAAACAAACAGATCCATGGTGAGAGTGAGGAAACGCCCTGAAAGGACCCACTCAGCTCTTGCCATGGCCTGAAGGAAGCAGGACACAACAAGGCTCAGCTAGAAGGTGCTGGCCACAAATGACGCATCTCTGAAATGGCTCTGTGCTCTCCCGATGCTGCCCCTCGTTCGCACAAGGAGCGGAGCCTGCCGAGCCTGGGATTGCCGCTTCTCCTGCCAGCTCCTACGGACACCCTGCTGGCCACACTCACCCTCACAGATGAGCTGCAGCTCCTCTGGCTGTCCTCTCATGAGCATCCCAGCCGTCCCTAGGAAGGCAGAGCCTGTCACGGCCCCCGGCCTGGATCCTGATGCAATGGGGAAGGGAGGGACCGACACCCCGGCTTGGTGGCTCACCAATGGACCTGACGGCCACCTCTCGCAGGGGCTCCTGTGGGCTCTGCAGGTACGGCAGGGCCAGGTGCAGGTGCTCGGCCACTCGGCTCCTGTCCTCTGCCAGCTGCAGAGAGCGGTAGGGCACGGAAGGAAAGGGTTGCTGCGGGCCCGGCCCCTGGCCCGGGCGCTCCCTACGGCTGGAAATGCTCCCCCTAGCCCACAGAGCCCTGAGCCCCGGCCAGCAGCCGCAGGCGCCGGGCTCGTGACGGGGAAGAGAGCCCGGGGAGCTGCGGTGCCGCCCCGCAGCGGAGCCCAGCTGGCTCGGGGCTCCGTGGGCACCGGGCTCGGGCTGAGAGAGCGGCCTGTGGGGTGCAGAAGGCAGCATGTGCAAGGGCCCTGGGTGGCACGGTCAGCGCGGTGAGCAACGGAAGCCGGTGTCCAAGGGCCCTTTGTGACACGTGGGAAATAGAAGCTTGCCCGGGTGCTTGGAACACCCAACGGCGCAGGATGGGACAGAGCGGTGCCGTGAGGAGCCCCCGCACAGCGCACTCGTTCCCGTCTGAGCCGGAGCTTCTCTGCGGCCTTGTTTCTGCGACTGAGCTCGAGGCCAGAGCACAGCACTCGGTGACCCGTGGCCTGCCGAGGCTTCTATTCTGCAGCTGCCCTCAAGGGCAGAGGCCTGGGACTTGGTGCCCCGGAAGCTTTGCCAGGCCATCTCTCCTGCAAGTAGCTCTAGTCAGTGACATGGAGCGGAGGCCCCCAAGAGTGCCCAAGCTGGCTTGGGTGGAGGAGGAGGAGGAAGAAGGCCCTGGAGCTGCCCCAGCACAGGAGACAGAAGAGGTGGTGCCGTTCCAGCCACCGCAGGAGGGTGAGTGGCAGAGCTGGGCCGCAGGGCTGGAGCCTGCAGCCAACTTGGCCCCATCCCATCCCATGCCATCCCCTAGGGACATGCCCACGGACAGGACGGAAGAGGGGCCGGGCAGACAGCCCGCAGAGGCCGTTCTCCATGGCCCTGGGGCATCCTGGGGCTCTCCCTGCCTGGGCAGCGCAGGGCTGGCCTGTGTTCTCTGGCCTCTCCCGCAGCCCCTCAGCTCTGCCTGCGCTCTATCTTTGCCAGAAGCAGCCGTGGAGCGCACGCAAGAGCAGGAATCCAGCCGTGGCCGCTTCCGCACAACAGCGCAGGTACCTGAAACCACCCCTGGCTGGGCTGGGCCTGCTGTCCCTGCTCAGCCGAGCACCGTGTGTGGAGCAGTCCATGCAACATGCCCGGCTTCTTGCCCTTCTCCTACAGCTCGTTCTCAGCTTCATCCAGGACATTCAGCAGGAAGAGACCAGCAGCACGGGCACTGGGCTCAGAGCTTACTCGCAGCTCCTCGGACGTGAGACCAGTGCCGCCCTGCTGGATTTGCTCCTGGAGAAGGGTGTTTCCAGGCCAGAACAAGTAAGCAGCCTGTGGCCAGGCTTCAATTCCCCCATGAGGGACGTGGCTTCCCAAGCCACACCTGCTGGTCCCTGGGAGCCTTTGACGCCATGGCAGTGCACTGGCAAAGGGAAGCACTTCTCTGGTGACGCCAGGAACATCGCTCCCTCTGGCACCGTTGTGAGTCTCCCTGTGCCTTCTCCAGGTGCCCGCCATGGTGAGGTACATTCACCGATGGCTCCTGGCCAATGATGCTGACGAGCACAGGCTGGACAAGACCCTGCTTCATCTCACCAAAGCACACCCGGGTGACGTAGTCGTGACGCTCCTGCGTGTGGCCCCGTCCTGTGACAGGTATGGGGTCCACCTACCCACAGGGCTCAGGGCTCCCCAGCCCATCACCCTGTACCGCCTGTGCCAGGTGTCCAGAGAGTTGCAGGGCCCTCTGGCTGCTGCCTTTGCCAGCCCTGGCATGTAAACCCCTGAGCCTGCTGCCATGCTCCCCTGCTGCCCCTCAGGGCTCTGTCCCCACCGGCCTGGACTGCCTGGGTGCTGCTGGTGAGGGCCAGTGGGCAGAGGCAAAGCTGGCCGTCAGCCCGGGCCCCTAGGGATGCCCAGGCCACGGTGCTGCGTCTGAGTCCCCCCCTGAGACAGAGCTCTAACCCCGCAGAGCTGCCATCACCGTATGGAAGACCATCATGTGCTCTCCCAGGACTGTGGAGCCAGTGCTGCGCATACTCCTGGATGTGCTGGGGAGCTGGCCAGAGCACATCACGCGCACCTCCGATGGGGACACAACGCGTGTCTTTGCCATGGCTGTGAGTTTCTGCAAGTGGCCTTTGCTGCCTCCAAGGCCGCCTCTCCAGCAGCTCTCCATCCTCCTTCCCCCACTGCATCTCCCTGCCTCAAGCGCTGGCCTGAAACCTGGCCCAGGGGCAGCTTCAGGCCCAGCAGGCCCCGTGCTCCCCCTGCGTCTCACCGGGCCGCTCCCTGCCACGCTCGGGCCCTGCCACAGGGACGCCTCGGCACTGAGCGCTGTCTCGGGGGGGGACTTTGTCCTTTGCAGGCAACCCTGGTGGTGTGGAAGATCCTCCAGGAGCCCCGCATCCCACGTGTAGCCAAGTCTTATTTTCCCCGCCTATTTGTGCATCTCCTCTTCCAAGTCTTCTTCAGCTCACAAGAGATGCCAGTGGATGTCGACAGCTTCTGGAACCAATGTCAGGAAGAGCACGGCCTTGCCACCAGCCCCAACAGGTGCTCCATCCCAGTCCTGCTGTCCCTGCCACGTGGCCTGGCAAGGAGCCAGTGCTGCCAGCGTCACCTGGGTTTTGCTCTGCACACAGGTTTGCAGTGCGCACCCTGAAGTCCCTGCTCTGCCTTCTCCGCTGCGAGCATGTGGTGGTGGCAATGGAACGCAGGTGTGGCTGGGACACGCTGCTCTCTCTTGACACCCACCACTTTGCCATGGCTCTGCTGGCAAGGTGAGACCCCCTTCACCCCGCTGCCTCTGACATTTGTGCTCTGTGCCCAGGTGCCCCACACAGTCCCTCCCTGTGCTCGTGGGCCAGAGGGCCTTGTCACTGAGGGACGGCCGAGCACACTGCAAAAGGCTGGCAGAGGCGGGTGCTCACGAGCAACCAGCTCCCACATAGCCCAGCTCTCATTGCTGCAAGGCTGGTGGGGGAAGATGAGAACTCCGTGAGGCACTCCTGCCAGAGGCTTGCCCACTGGCTCAGGCTCTTGTTTCTTTTTTCCTCTTGTCAGAGAAATTTGCCATTCAGCCGTACACTTTTCTCTCGGGGTTGCATTCTACCTGCTCAGCCTGCTCGGCCAAGAGATGCCATCCTGGGATTTCCCTGCCCTGGCATTCCTGGTGGAGGTGAGCCTGAAGGCCAGTGCTGCCTCACTCAGCTGCCTCCCAGCTCTCTGCCCCCTTGTAGCCACAGCTGCCAGGACGGTGCCCACGCCTTGTGCCGCTGCCTGGGCCCAGCCCTGTGCAATTCTGGGCTGCTGCCGGACAGGTCCCCTCTCACTGTCCTGTGCCTTTCAGGTGCTCGAGTGCCTGGACTTGAGGGAATGCAGTGACAGTCTTCTGGACATCATGTCACAGAACCTGCAGAGCGAGCACAGGGCCAGGCGTTACTTGGCACTCAGAGGCCTCGTAGTGCTGGGCAAGAACCCCTTGATGGTGAGAAGGGGGCAGCGGCTGAAGGCGTGCAAGCTGCGTGGGGCTGGGCAACGCAGTCCCTTGGCCTTGCCCGGGCTTCGGGCGCTGGGGCAGCTGCTCCCAGCTCTCCTGCTTCCCGCTTCAGCTGCCCCAGTGCTTGGAGACAGGCCTTTGGCCTCTGGGCCCTGCGGCAGCAGGCTGGTGTTTCACAAACTTGTCTTCCACACAGGCTGAAAAAATGTGGAGCCTGTGTGGAAGTCTTGTGGAGCTCCTGGGGGAAAATGACAGCAACATGGTCAGGATGACCATTCTTCTACTGAGACATTTGCTCCCGGATAATGGTGCCCCGATAGCCACCCCCATCGCCCTGCAGCTGGCTGAGGCGCTCCTGCCACTCTTTGACTGCGTAAGGCTCTGTGCCCACAGCCACGGCCACTGGCTGCTGCCGGGACCCTGGGTGCCCTGTGCAGATGCCGGCTTGTGCCCTGGGTGCCTGAAGCAGCTGATGCTGAGGTGTTTTGCCCGTCCTTTCATACAGGATGATAGCCAGGTACAGCTGAGCTCCATGTGTATCTTTCACGAGATGCTGCACTTATTAACGCAAGAGGGAAGAAAGGTCCTGAAGTGCCACGTGTGCCAGAGTCTGCTGCCACTCTACTTCCACTGCCATAATGAGAATCAGTTTGTTGCTGAGGTGAGGACTTGTGGCCGGCTGCTGTCCCCCTGGCAGGGGGCTGGGCTGCCTCCTGCCCTGGCAGCTTGCGGGCTGCAGCCTCCTCCAGGCTGCGGCACAGGGATGCTCCTGTGCCCTGGCCTGTGGGGCCATCTGTGTGTCTCTGCTGCTCTCCAGGCCTCCCGGGAAATGCTGCATTCTTCAGCACGATTCCTCGAGAGGAGGGACCTCCAACACCTGCTACAGGTGGATCGCACATGGAGGTTCGGCGAGAGCCTGGTAAGGACTGCCAAGAATCCCCAGCCTCAGCCTGGAGAAGGCCCCCGAGGGTGTGCTCAGGGTGGGGGGCTGGCAGCTGTGCCCCTGCCCGCTGCTGCACCCAGAGGCCACGCGGGCTCTTCTCCAGGCTGGCGTGGGCCCGAGCCGGGTGCCCATGGGGCCCCGGCCCGGCGGGGCTGCGGGGCGGCACCGCGGCTCCCCGGGCAGCAGCCGGCCCTCTGCCCCCTCCCCTCGGCAGCCCGGCAGCAGCGGCTGCTGGCCGCGCCTCAGGGCTCTGCGGGCAGTGCTTGGCCGGGGCTGGGCGCAGGCAGCGCTCGGTCCAGGGGCTGAGCCCGCGCCAACCCTTCCCTCCTGCCGCTCTCTCCAGCTGGCAGAGGACAGGAGAGGAGCGGCCGAGCACCTGCGCCGGGCCCTGCGCTACCTGCAGAGCCCACAGGACGCCCTGCGAGAGGAGGCCGTCATCTTCATGAGTAAGCCACTCCCTGGCAGTCCCTCCCTGGCCCCGCCGCGGCTCGGCCCCAGCCCCGCCTGCTGCCCCGGCGGCTCCAGCCGGGCCCGGCGCCGTGGAGCCCCGCCCGGCGTCGGCGCCGCTGCCGCCCCTCTGGCAGCCGTGCCCTTGGGCGGCAGCGTGCGGCAAGGGCCCGGGCTGAGCTCTGCCGGGCCAGCAGGCCGTGTGGCCACAGCGCCGGCAGCGCCGCTGGCAGGGAGCTGTGCCGCTGGGGCCGTGACAGGCTCTGTGTTCCCAGGGATGGCCGGGCAGCACTTGAGGGGGCAGCAGCAAGAGCTCCAGCTGATCTGCAGCGGTGAGTGAGGGCAACGGGCTGACAGCAGGGGCTGGCGGGGGGAGCTGCAAGCCCTGCCCCGGCTCTGGAGGGCTCTGCTCCCGTGGCCAGAGCACACTGACATTTCAGGGCTACGTGGGGGATTCCTGGGCAGCAGCTTCGGCCTGATCCCCTGGCTCCCTGCTCCCTCTTAGCCATGGCAAGAGCCCGCTGGGCTGGTCCTTGCCAGGGGCTCTCCTCGGCTCCTCGCAGATGCAGCTTCTGACCGTGCCTCTGTTCCTCTCTCTTGCAGCCCTGGAAGGCCTGACGGAGGACACGAGCAGTGCCGTCTCCGAGCTGGCACTGGAAACACTGCGTGTCCTCCGGGCAATAGAGCGGGGCCCTAATTCCATCATCCGGAGGCTGCAAGATCAGCTGCGCAGGGCACGCAGGACCTGGCCTCGTCTCTTGGGGCTCGGCTGGCTGCACTGCAGGAGCTCTGGGGAGAGCTGATCTAGGGAGGAGGCTCTCTTTGCTGGGGCAACCTGAGCCAGAGGCAATTTTCTTGTCCTTTAAGATTTTTCTTTTCCTCTTTTCCCTATTTTTCTTTCTTGTAAATAATCTACTATTAGAGTATTTATTATTACATCTATTATTATATATCATAGATTATTGTAAGCAAATAAATGTTAGAGTATATATTATTCTTTATTATAGAATAACGTAAATAAATTAATTATAGGAGCTATTCTGCTATTCTGATACACAGACTGCTAGGAACTTTTCTTTTCTGCCCGGGGTCTGCAGGGCAAGAGGCAAGAAAGGGTGAAAAGGGTGCTTGTGCTCAGCAGCACAGCAGGCTGAGGGGTCCTGAGGCCCTGAAGGGGGGAAAAGGGTGCTTCTGCTCAGCCAGCTGCCCAAGCGTGCAGTGCCGCAGGCAAAATGGCCAGAAGCCCCTTGGCCTTTGGTGGTTCTGCCGAAGCCTTTGTGCTGCCCACAGAAGAGCGGCTGGGCAGGGGCCGGAGCGGCGGGGATCCCTGCCAGAGCGGTGCCTGGAGATGGCCACAAAGGCCCGTGCCAGGCAGGAAGCGCCATCCGTGTCCTCCTGCCCGTGAGCTGCTGGCTGCCTTGCTGAGGGCTCCGAGGTGCCTCTGGCTGGGGCTGCTCCGGAGCTGCTGTGGGGCTGCGGCGCTGCTGCCGGGCAGCTTGAGCGGGCTGGGGGAGACCCTGAGGGGCTGGGGCACTGGGAAGCCCTGAGCAATTGGGTGTCAGAGGCCATAGGCAGCCCCCCTGGCAGCTGCCTTGTTCCTGCCAGAGTTGACTGATCCGGACGGATCCTGGGCACTCTGGAAATAACAGCATCAGTGTCGTTGGAAACCGAAATGCAGGGAGTTCTCAGATCTTTGGGCCTGTAGCCAAGGGCTGCAATTAAACACAGCATTGGATCCGAGACTTTGGAAAGGGCTTCCAAAACTTGGGTGCTAGAAGCGAGAATGCGGGTTTCTATTATATAGCAGAGACACCTTAAGCTGAGTGGAGGAAAGTTAGCATTTTGGAGTTGAAGATATAGAAAAAATAAAAGTAGTTACAACGGTAAACACGATGTTTAGAAGCAGTGCTCTAGGTTTGTGTGCCATAGCACTATTGGCTAAGAAAGCTTACAATGTAGCATGAGACCATGGGATGCAATATGGAAGGATTTGGTCCGAAACATAAATAGAGTTTTTGGCAGTGTTTTATTGGCCAATAAATCCTTAAAAGGTCTTGTAACTACAAGTCTTGTGACCTTGTGAGCCATGCGGTGGAGATGTGAGCCAAACTCACCCTTCCTGTCCATGTAGAAGATAAGGAAAAGAAATGGCATCATCTAAAAAACTCAGAGGTCTGCTCTGTAACTCGTTCCAAACTCCTTCAAATCCCCCAAAGTGTGATTTAGCTACAAACAGATGACAAGGACTCTTCATGCTGCCTCTTTTACTCCAATGCAGCTGCTTTAGAAACTTTCCCATAACCCTGTGTAGCAATGTGCTAGAAATGTATCATTTGAAGAAACTTTCCCAAGGGACTACTTGAAGAGAGCTTGGTTTGAAGGGTATTGGAGGAGAAAGCCTCCCGGCAGAGGTCTGGGCTTTGGCCTAGCTGTGTCCCTGCTGATTGTGAAGTGTGCCATCAGCTGCAGGGGTTTCTGGGCTAAAAATATCATCAAGTCGCTCGGACTTGCTCTTTTTGGCCTATAAAAGCTGGAGCCACTTTCCGGGCAAATTTGGAGACTTCATCAATGGGTGGATGGACCATCTAGGATTTTCCCAATTGCTGGCAATGGTTCTCCAGATCCCCGGTGTCAAACAGGGCTCCCCAGCAAGTGCGCATCTGCAAGATGAGAAACAATTGTCTTGCTTTGAAAAGACAGGTGGCTGCTAAGGAAGGCAGAAGCCTTCTCTGAAATAGAAAATGTAAATGCCCTGCCTTCAAATGATTCTAATTTAGACATGAAAATGCTCTAGGAGAAGGAGATGGGAATAGGACCGAGCGCGCAGAGCAGGGCAGCGTTTGCTGATGGTCTGAGTCCTCCCTAAAGAGCCTGTCGGGCTTTCTTAGACACCTGGGGCCAGGGATTCCTTCCAAGCTGGGCAACTTTGGGTGGGCTGGGGGCGCCCCAGGGCAGAAGGCAGCGTGTGCAAGGGCCCTGGCTGGCACGGTCAGCGTGGCGTGCAGCGGAAGCCGGTGTCCAAGGGCCCTTTGTGACACGTGGGAAATAGAAGCTTGCCCGGGTGCTTGGAACACCCAACGGCGCAGCACGGGACAGAGCGGTGCCGTGAGGAGCCCCCGCACAGCGCACTCGTTCCCGTCTGAGCCGGAGCTTCTCCGTGGCCTTGTTCCTGCGGCTGAGCTCGAGGCCAGAGCACAGCACTCGGTGACCCGTGGCCTGCCGAGGCTTCTATTCTGCAGCTGCCCTCAAGGGCAGAGGCGTTGGACTTGGTGCCCCGGAAGCTTTGCCAGGCCATCTCTCCTGCAAGTAGCTCTAGTCAGTGACATGGAGCGGAGGCCCCCAAGAGTGCCCAAGCTGGCTTGGGTGGAGGAGGAGGAGGAAGAAGGCCCTGGAGCTGCCCCAGCACAGGAGACAGAAGAGGTGGTGCCGTTCCAGCCACCGCAGGAGGGTGAGTGGCAGAGCTGGGCCGCAGGGCTGGAGCCTGCAGCCAACTTGGCCCCATCCCATCCCATGCCATCCCCTAGGGACATGCCCACGGACAGGACGGAAGAGGGGCCGGGCAGACAGCCCGCAGAGGCCGTTCTCCATGGCCCTGGGGCATCCTGGGGCTCTCCCTGCCTGGGCAGCGCAGGGCTGGCCTGTGTTCTCTGGCCTCTCCCGCAGCCCCTCAGCTCTGCCTGCGCTCTATCTTTGCCAGAAGCAGCCGTGGAGCGCACGCAAGAGCAGGAATCCAGCCGTGGCTGCTTCCGCACCACAGCGCAGGTACCTGAAACCACCCCCGGCTGGGCTGGCCTGCTGTCCCTGCTCAGCCGAGCACCGTGTGTGGAGCAGTCCATGCAACATGCCCGGCTTCTTGCCCTCCTCCTACAGCTCGTTCTCAGCTTCATCCAGGGCATTCAGCAGGAAGAGACCAGCAGCACGGGCACTGGGCTCAGAGCTCACTCGCAGCTCCTCGGACGTGAGACCAGTGCCGCCCTGCTGGATTTGCTCCTGGAGAAGGGTGTTTCCAGGCCAGAACAAGTAAGCAGCCTGTGGCCAGGCTTCAATTCCCCCACGAGTGACGTGGCTTCCCAAGCCACACCTGCTGGTCCCTGGGAGCCTTTGACGCCATGGCAGTGCGCTGGCAAGGGAAGCACTTCTCTGGTGACACAGGAACATTGCTCCCTCTGGCATCTTTCTGAGTCTCCTGTGCCTTTTCCAGGTGCCCGCCATGGTGAGGTACATTCACCGATGGCTCCTGGCCAATGATGCTGACGAGCACAGGCTGGACAAGACCCCGCTTCATCTCACCAAAGCACACCCGGGTGACGTAGTCGTGACGCTCCTGCGTGTGGCCCCGTCCTGTGACAGGTATGGGGTCCACCTGCCCACAGGGCTCAGG